>NW_028229904.1:0-48332 GCF_053477565.2 Lygodium microphyllum | reverse complement strand
AACTCCTCTATTCGTAATTATGATAATCAAAGTTTAGCATGTTGAGAGGATGAACTGACAGCTCCATCCCACCTTCTTCATTGATCTCAACAGGGATACTCATCAACAGTCATAAACAGTGATGGCAGAAGACTTTGATCTCCCACACAAAGGTTTCGTCTTGCTCAATCACTTTATATCCTTTGCTCCACCAAATGAGTTTCCCCTGATGGTATCTCTACTCCAGATATGGGTGCTCCAAATAAGGGATTAACCAACCCATCAACCGCCTTGAAGCTCTTCTGCAGGTCTCAGATCATTCCTAGTATGGACCTGCAATGCATTTCTCTATGTTAGCGCACTTAGAAATAGTAAGGTTTAATCTTATTAAGATTAACCTTATTCTTAAACTCGAATCCTTGTAGATTAGCTAATAGGGCTGTAGACCTATTCTTTCCTAACGTGAGGATTTTGTAGGGGCCATCCCATTTAGGCTCCAATTTCCTTGGGAACAGCTCCCTACGCTCATCATAATATAAAACCAGTTGTCCTTTCTTAAAGGTATACTTCTTCACTTTCAAGTCATGCAACTGTTTCATGCGAGGTTTAGCCACCTCTTGGTGTAATAGACTTTGCAACTTAATTTCATCTAGGTGTGCTAAGGTCGTAAATTGCTCTAATAGGACATCTTCACTACCCAAAGAATGGTTTATTGCGAATCTAATGGTTGGCAACTCAATTTCTTAGGGTAAAATGCACTCCTCACCATAAACTAGTTTGAACGGCGTGTGGGCAGTGGCTCGCTTGAACGTGGTATTATATACCCATACTGCCACATATAGCTTCTTATCCCAGTCTCATTTCTTTTCAAATATGACTTTCGATAGGATACCCACAAGCTGCTTGTTGGTATTTTCAACTTACCCATTTGCCTGCGGATTATAAGGAGTCATTTTATTATGCTTTATTTACCAAGCCTCAGTCAAGCTTTTGATCACCTTATTTAGGAAATGGGTTCCACGGTCCGACACTAATTCTTTCGGTGGACCAAAACGGCATATTATCTGCTCTAAAAGGAAACTAGCAGTTTCTTTAGCATCATCTTTCCTTGTTGCACGTGCTTCTGACCACTTTGTGAAGTAGTCAGTTGCTACAATACTATACCTCTTTTGCACAGTCGACGATAGAGTAATAGGACCCACAAAGTCTATTCTCCACTTCTCAAATGGAATTATCGTCATAATAGGGGTGAGTGGTCTTTTCCTATTCTCTCGACTATCATGTTGTTGACAAATATCGCATCTCTTAACATATGCGAACGCATCCTGGAAGATGGCAGGCCATCAATAACCTGCTCTTAAAGCCTTTTGTGTTGTAAGCCGTCCGGCAAAATGACCTCTGCAAGCGGAATCATGGCACTCTTCCAAAATGAATGGCACCTCGTCAGGCATCACACATCAGCGATAGATGTCATCAACCCCTTGCCGATATAATGTACCTGCGATCAAGGCAAACTTTAATGCCTACTGCTTAATTTTCATTCTCTCAGCTTTAGATAGTCCAGATCCAGCCTCTCCTATCGATAAATAATGCATTATTGCAGCATACAAGGAGGGAATAGATGTCGTATCTATCTTAAATAACAACTCCATGTCACTACCTTCAGCCAGATTCTTTCGGCTCCCCAAAGTCCACAAGACACTCCATAATACCCTGTAACCTTGGTGGCTTACTCCTGATCTCATAATCAAACTTTTGTAAAGTGATTAACCACTTCGTTAGACGATCAGGCGACTGCAGCTTATTCATCAATAATCGAAGCCCTTCTGCCTTTGTATAAAGCACAACTTTCTCATAGAGAATATAATGCCTGAATTTCTTGGTCCCAAAGACCATCGCAAGACACAACTTCTCCATGTAGGTATAAATAATCTCGGATACCCCCAACTTCTAGCTAGCAAAAGCAATCGGTTGATACCACTTTTCCTCCCAGATTTGGGCTAAACAACAGCTGATACTATGCATGGTGGCTGCTGAAAATATATAAAATACGTCACCTCTTTTAGGTGCTTTTAAAACGAATGCTTTTACTAGCTCCTGCTTCATATCCTCAAAAGCTACCTTGCAAGGGTCACCCCATACAAACAAACAACTAAAGGATAACAGATTTGTAAGCGGCAACGTTCTTTTTGCCAAGGCGTTTATGAATCTACGCTAATAACCAACCGAAGATAGAAAGCTATGAACTTCTTTCGGAGTGTGTGGTGGACCCATGGCAACTATGACTTTGACCTTCTCGAGATCTGTTGCAATTCCTACCGAACTGACCACATGGCCCAGCAAGAGCCCATAAGGTACACCAAAAACACACTTCCGTGGGTTTAGAGTGATACAAAATTGTCTGTAGCGCTCAAAGAATTTTCTTAAAATGATCAACTGCCTTTATCTCACGGTGGCGGCCCCTAAGTCATCAATAAACACCTTCAACTCTTCAGGGGATGTGTCATCGAATGTCTTATCTGTTGTTCATTGCCACGAACCACGTGCATTGCATAAACCAAATGCCATCACATGGTACGCAAAAGTACCAAAAACAGCAATAAAAGCTGTTTTCAACTTGTCCTCTTCTGCAATTGCCATCTGGTTATATCTTGCAAAGTAATCCATAAACGAATATACCTCCCTACCCGCTAATTGATCCAAAATCTGGTCAATAAATGGCAACAGGTAGTAATCCTTAACCATCTGCTTATTCAGCTCTCTAAAAACTACACATAATCGGATTTGATTGTTTTTCTTCTTCCTGATAACAGTTGGTGAACACCATTCCATGTGTTGCACAAGAAAGATCAAACCCGCTTTTCTCAGCTTCTATAACTCCTCAAACAACCCGTCCCTCAATTCAAAGGCATACGCCTTACCTTCTGATGCACAAGATGACTGCCCTATTTTACAGGAATAGTATGAACAGCCAGGTTGGGAGGAATGCCTCTCAGTTAATCATGTGTCTTCATGATAACTCATAAAGAGGTTCATAACCAAGGTGGCCCAAGTTGAAATGCCAAATGTGCTAATCTTTCAAAGGATTCTTGGGATTAGCCAAGGCATGGAAATGATGAAAATCAAAACCCTCAACTATAAGCTAAGACATAGTGCTATTAGATATAGACCATTAGGTTGTACCTCACCATGAGCAGTCTTTAGGAAGGTCTTAACATCAAGGACCTTGATGGTGGTTGTTGTGAAAAAGACTATTGTCCCTAAACAACAAAGTTATCTTAACACTCTCCAAAAGCAAAAGGGAAAGGGAGAGAGAGAATGCCTCTTTTGCTCTTTTACCTGACATGTTGGATAAGCATTCTTGAACAATTTGAGGCATGGAAGGCCGATCCTATTCCATATTAAGGCCTAACCCTTGGTTTACATATTGCAGCAATAGGTTAAAGCAAGATATCTTTAGGCCCTATCTTGATGACTTCGTACTCGTCTTCTTTGACGATACCCTGGTCTACTCCAAGCAGGAAAAAGATCATGAACTGTTGAGATATTGAGCTCCACTCGTGATATGCCAGGGTGACCATTGTGCATTTATGTCACCGACTTGTTAGCTGCAGATGCGGTTGGTACACCGCTCATGAATAATAGCTAGATGATGGCTATCCTTATCTACTCTAGTTCGTGGCTCAGTGAGTATGCTACCTTAGTTAGTTGAGTTTGGTTTGAGACCCATATATAGGGTCGTAATGATCAAGGCTACGAGTCGAGCACTTCCAATGTTCTTGGCGAGGTTAAGGACATGATGAAGCATTATACCGACATGATTATGGAGCATTATCGACAAATAGCCGTTGATGTCAACTTTCTTAAAAAACAACAAAATTTGATAGGAAGTAGATACCCAGATGAGGGTGCACCTTCGAGATTTAGCTGAAAATGGTGTGGTGGACAACATTATCCATGAAATTGACCAAATGTCAAGTGCGACATTTGTGGAAAATCCAACCATTTAGCAGCCACTTCTGGAGCAAGATTAGTTCCCTCCAGCGAGGTAGTCGGCAAACCAGGGCTTGTTAATCATCGTGCGCAAGGAAATAATTCCCAGCAAGAAGACGGGCCTAAAAAAATACTCCAACGACCAAAGGCTACAGTGGAGGAGCTGCCTAGTGGTAGTGGGGTTAGTTTGATTGAGGCTGTGCGCATTAATGACGCTGAAACCTCTAATCTGCGAGCTATCCTTATAAGAGGTCAAAAGGGTAGAGAGGCTAACAAGGAGAAGCCTGTCGACGGAAACCCTAAACAAGGCGACAAAGGAATGCAAGTTCTGGATCTTGCCATGGAAGGGGGACCTCTGAAGCCCGTGGAGAGTAAAGCCGATGCTAAGAAGGATAAGGAACCACCGAGGAAGAAGATGAAAGTTAAAAAAGAAGCAATAAAGCCGGTTCAGCAACCTAAAGAGCAGATGGTTTGGCGTGAAAAGCGAACTCTACTGAACTATCATGAATTCGATTTGGCAAGCTCTCTTTGCGAAGTTAAACCAGATGTGAACCTTTTACAGCTTATTAGGCTTTCCACAGGAGTACGCAAGGAATTTAGAAAGATCCTGCGTACTGGGTATATCGTAGAACCTTTGGGTATTGCACGAGTTGGTGATGGCTGGTTCGAGCATGCTAAGAATCATTGCCCAAAGGATGCAGCCTATGTCGATGGGATATTAGTAGATTATGCCATTGTCGACAGGAGATCATCTGTTAATATTATGAGTCCTGAACTGATAGAAAGGTTGGGTCTTGCGATTTAGAAAGATACCTCCACAATTCTCAGAATGGCGGATGATAGTTTGAGACAGCCAGAAGGCTGCATTACTAAGGTCCATGTCATTGTTGCAAATGTAGAATGCCTATTGGACTTTAGGGTGATTCGTTTTGCAGGGCGCCCAAGTTACCAAGTATTACTTGGACGACCTTGGATCTTGCAAGTGGACTGTCAAGTGGATATACCCGCCTGTCGGCTGATATTCAGTAGAGGTGCTTAGTGCATGGTGATTAATGCCTATCCTGAGTCCCCGCAGAGTGAGAGAGCTCCTCTATCTTCCACAGAATTGGAGACATTAGAGGATTTATCCACCAGTGAGACATCATCGAGTGATAAGTCCAAAGACGGATCCACCATGGAAGACATCTATCAGATCACTTTGAATGAGCCGATAGAGGCCCAAGATTGTATTAGAGATGTAAATGTTATTGAGCTAGACCTTGGTACGCCAAATGATTCGCGGCCCCGGGGGGTCCACCTTATAGGCCCGTAGGTGTAGCACGTGCACTCAACAGGAGGGGGTTTAATATCAGTTTCACCTACAGATTTAAAATGAAAGAAGGGGGTTAAATATTGTATACTGAGAAATTAAAATAAGGGGTATTTTTATCCATAAATCTTCAGAACTAGGTTGTTAGTACACACACACACACACACACACACACACACACACACACACACACACACACACACACACACACACACACACACACACACTACAAGGTATTATGGATATACCGACACGGCCTATCGACGCAAAAATCGGTATATGCCTCGGTATAAGTCTTTCTATACGTCTCGGTATGTGCGTCGGTATACAAAAATACTGAGGTGTATACCGAGACTTATACAGAGGCGTATACCAAGGCCAAAAAAAAGTCCTAACCTTAATCTTTTCCTTTTCTCTCCAGTGATGGGTTTCTTCCAGTGTTCAAAATAAACTTATGTGCAAGAGCTTACAAAACCTATAAAAGCAAGAACTAGGATGTTTTTTTACTAAATTTCAAAGGCATTTTTAAAAAAATACACCAAACTCTCCCAACATCATATAACAAAAAGTACTATAAAATCAAGTCAAAAACAAACACGGCATCTTCATCATTATTGTAGTTAGAAAATTCATTTTATAAACCATACACAAATCCCTTTTTATAGAAAACCCCAGCCTGTGGTGTTACTCCAGGTCTTTGATTGCCTTTTTTTCTGTTTCATAAGAGGATTGATTTGGAATTTTGGACTGGAAACCATTTTGAGAGCTACCTGGATTTGGTGATTTTTGGTCACAAGGTGTTGATAATGGGCCTTTAGAAAGAGAGTCTGTACTTAATGTCTTATGACTTCAGCAACCACACCATCCACACCTTCAACAACCCCCTCACCAACACTCCCTCACTCAACTCCACGCATGTGGGGAGGGTGCAGCCTTTAGGGCTGGTATGCAAGGCCTAAAATTGACGGCTGTTTTTCCTATCAAGGGCCATTTTGCCTGTCAAAAAAAGCAATGGAAAAATTTCTCTGTCAAATAACAACTCATGTTTAAAAGTTTTCCTGTCACTTTGACAAGTGTTGAAAAACCTTGCATGTCAATTGACATGCTCAAATGTATCAATCTCCTGTCATTTTTTTGTGTTATTAGTAGTAGTAAAGATAACTAGTCTAAGGAGTGGAGAGCGGGGGGAATGTTATGAGTCACGACTCATTATCAAAGGATTGTCCGGTGCCCAATGTCCATTGCCCATTGTCCACTGGCCCCAGCTTTAGCCCAAAATGAAGATTTTTTTTCCTCCTGTGAGAAACCATCAACAACTAATAAATGTAGTGCCAGTAGGTACCTCCCTCCCTCTCTCTCTCTCTCTCTCTCTCTCTCTCTCGGTATCTATCGACCACCATACCCAATGGGAATGTCTCCCACGACAAGAAGCCTCTCTTTCTTCAGAAAAGAAAGAAAAGAAACACGACAGACCAATTGCTCTCCCCACCCCCTCCCCTTTCCTCTCGTTAAAATTGCCCTCCTTTTATTTACATTTAAAATTTATTTTAATATTTACATTTAGAGTTTTTTTAAACCAAAGGGGGCTTGGTCGAGTGGTTAAAGTGAATGGGTGGGTGAGTAAAGGACTTAGGTTCAACCCCTGGAGGTATCGTCTGTCCTCTGTTGGGGAGGGTATTGCCAAAAAAAAAAAGTGAATGGGTGGGTGAGTTCAACCCCCGGAGGTATCGTCTGCCCTCTGTTGGGGAGGGTATTGCAAAAAAAAAAAAAATTGCCCTCCTTTCCCTCCTCACGAACACCAGAAGCAGAGACAGCTTATTGCCTCTAATTCGCATGCTACCCTCTTCATCCATTCTTGGCCCGCCTCGTCTCCCATTGTTCCACTTCGGCGCCTCTTACACCACCGCTCCGCCATTACGAGTCTCGCTCTCTCCCCTTCTGGAACCAGCGTCGCCTTCTGCTCTCTTGATCACTCTGTTAAGCTCTTCTCGTACCCAGGCAAGCTTTTTTTCTCTGATTGAAGTTCTCTTTTGGGCTCAGTGTCTCTTTCTACATGGAAATGATCCAGTGAATCAAGTGGACGTTCAGCGGCGCTACGCTCCTTTGCAATGCAGGAAATGTGCTCGCCTGAGTGCATCCTTTTCTCTGTTTTTCTCTCTGATTACTTGATGCTCTCGGTTATTTGTGATGAAAACTTGGATTTTTCTGTTACTGCTTGTCTTAACCAAGCTGCTGCCCTCGTTTATAACAAGTAGGGGGTCTTTTGGAAAAAGCTAGGGCACCATTTATCCTTTAGTAATGTCTCTCACCTTCATGCATAGTTTGGGTTTATGAATCTTTGGGTTCCCCTCATGGGAGACTACACTACAGCTTCCTAAACTTTTTGGATCGTTGAATTTTTATAGTTTGTGAGATGGCTCGTCTAATATTAGAAGGCCTAGCTCCATCAAGTACTATCTTCTTCTACTAACATGTCCAATGCCAGTTTCTGCAAAGCAGTGCCTGGCTACATTATTGAGTTGGTGCTCATCTAGGTTTCTCCTGTTATGCACCTAACTATGTTCATATCGAGACATCTTGTGGTGCATTTCCTAAGCTTCAACGTGTTGGAATAAAGCCATAGGTTGTTCGTTATTTAGCTATGAGTGTTGGCCTCAACTTTAGCAAAGGAGGTTGTGAGAGACTATTTGTCCCTCTCTGTGAGAATAGGCGATTGGAAGAAAGTCTTAGTAGCAATCACCAACTATACACACCCAATAAAATGCCACAAAACTGTTTGCTGATATCATTTTGTGTTATTTTTAAAAGCGAGAGAGGAGCACCATGTAACTCGTAGAACTTGGTAAGCATTTCTTCAATTGAAAAAAGTTGTGAAAAATTTAAGTGTGACACTATTGTGGTTGGGTAGGCTTTCTTGTGACTCCATTTGTTATTGGATGACTAGTGGAAAAAGACTGGTGAGTGGTTTGAAATCTTTTCCTATTATAGGAATGCTTGAAGCATAGCTGTTTGCTTGTCTCATGCTACATCAATAATTGTCGTTTTGTTTATTGGCATAATTACAAGCATAATTTGATGCCTTCTTCTCTTGAAGTTGGTACCTTAGCTTAGGACCAAACTGCATCTGCATCCTGTTTTCCCTCTCCACGAAGGGTTCCTGTATGTAGGCCGTTAGGCAACATATCAAGACGTACATCAAGTCATTTACTGGATTCTTACTGCGTGGAAAGGTTTGGATTTAGTTTGTGATTTGTCACTTGTTTTTGATAGAGATATCAAGCCAGACAATCTATTACTAGATCGCCATGGGCACATGAAGCTTTTAGATTTTGGGCTACACAGGTATATTAAACATTATTCTTTTCTTTTATTGTTTTGTATTGCATGTATTTGACAAATTGCAATGTCTCATATTTGTAAGGTTTTGTTGGTAATATGATTGCCCTATTTGTAAGGTTTCGTTGGTAATATGAGTGCTCTATTTTATGAGATCTTGTCATCATCTCTTGCTTTCTACATGATATGGTTTTATGGATTCCAGAGTAGATTTGTGCACATATCTGATCAAAAGACCATGGATCTTAACAAGAGAATAGAAAAATCTTCTTCTTCTCATAGGAAGAAGAGAAAGTCTCAGCCAAAGCTGGATGCTTTCTTATCTAAGCGTCCAGCCAGCAATGTGACTAGTATGTTGGATTTCTAATTCTTGATGATATGTTGGATTTCTAATTCTTGATGATATGGTGTACTGCTCGTGTTTGATGATATGCTCAATTGCTCTCTCGCTTTTTAATACTCTGGTTTTATACCACTTGCATGATATGTTGGACCTCTACTTCTTGATGGTATGCTGCTGAACTGTGCATGTTTGCAGTAGTCCCCAACATCTGGTAAAGAAGTTTCCAATTCCTGAGAAAGAGCAGAGCTGGATTACATTCACCCTGCCATTCACCCGTCATAGCTTTGATTCCCATCTTGGCTGGTGGCAACGATCTCTGCATCCCCCGCATCTACTTCATGACCTCTTGAAAAGCTGGTAATCTTTGATTCTAACATGCACATATTATTTAGGTTCCAGTTTTCCAATTCCCATCATTAGTGTGTGTGAAATAGAGAGATTGAGAGAGAGAGAGAAAAAGAGAGAATAGTTTGTGTGTCAATGTCTTTTTTGTCTTTTTTTTTACTCTTCCTTCCTCATTCTCTCTTGTATGGTTGTTTTGATTAGAGATCTGATCATTCATGTCTCTTGTATGGTTATTTTGATTAGAGATCTGATCATTCATGGCATCAAAGACTCACATAAAGGTGTGTGATCATGGGAGTAACGAGAAGAAGGTGCTGGGCTACGTCAGAGTGATGGCAGATTGCACTTATAGTGATATACGTCAAGAGATCATCCAAGATGGCATTGTAAGTGAATCATTCGAGTTTGTTATTGAAGATGAAGACTGTGATGGAGTATGCATATTGAATGCATTACAAGAGGAGCGTTGGAAAATTGAGAATAGCAAGCGAGTTGGCATAAAGAGGTTATCAACCACGGTGGATGATGGAGGGTCCTCAAAGCGTGTTTGTAGAAGCTTAAATACTTCCATGGAAGCTACTGCTATGGATGGGATGGAAGAGGGCGATCAAATAAGGGAAGCGGGTGATCATGGTGGGAGAGTCAACATGCTCAAGAGTGTTTTAGTAACACAAGAAGCGCTCAAAATTTGGGAGCTCCAATGTGAGAAGGTCCTCAAGAAGTTGAGTGAGAGAAAGCCATCTAGAGATGATAAATTTCAGCTCATCACGGAAGATGTCAATGACCAACCTTTGATTCGAGTGTGGTGCAATGAATGTGGGAGTGCTTATGGATCGGGAGTGACTAGTGGAAAGCAATCCGCATACTCATGCTTGTCAAACTTCATGAGATTTCACATTCTAGATGGTCAAGCACATCAAAAACGATACTTATCTAACCGAAGTTTGAGGTTTGATGCATTTTCTACTCATGGTTCTCATGGAAGTACTCCAAAAGACGAGAATGATTCTGATGATGCAATAATAATCTTGGCAGCTATTGAGGAGATGAATAATTTCAATAGAACTCATGAAGGTAAGAATCAACTTCTTGTTTTATGTTGTAAATTGTAATATTTTTTTGTAAAAGATATTTGTTGAATCATGTAAGACAATTCTTAGTCCCTTATTTTGGTTCATTTTTTAAGGATTTTTGCTTGTGCATATCAGATTCAATTGTCAGCTACGTTTCTAAACTCTTATCAAAATTTTGTATCCTCATGTAGGGGCTGATTTTCAGTTGGTTGAAGCAACTTTACATGACTACAAAGATAAAAATAGTGTCAAAGTTGTGTGCAAATATGATGGGAAGTGGCTGCACCTATGTCCTCGAGGTTCAGATTTGCAGACCATCCTAACACAACATATCAATGCAAAATCTCACATCAATGCATGGAGCAAGAAGACCACAATAAAGCAATCATCTTCTCTCTTCACAGGAGCTAGTGGGCGACCTAAAAAGAATTTTGAAAAGGATCCATGTCAACAAACTTTGGGTGCATTCCTCGTATCAACCAAAGAGGATGCGGAGGTGGCTTCCATCCATGCAGGTGATTCAAGCTCTCATTTATTAAATCTGTGTTGGGGATTATGGCAGTGTAAACTTGATGTTAATGGTAGTGAGATTGATATAAAACCTTTTCTCCAAGACCTAAAGATGGGTGAAGAGTGGTTTTGTGAGCCACATACAAAAGCTACTTTATATGATGGGGATGTTGAATACAGGATAGATGGATGCTTTAGGCATGTGTGCTGTCTTCGGATCTCAAGAATTGGAATTCCGTTTGAAAGTTTCACATGCGAGTATTGTAAGAAAATTCCATCTTGTGCTGATTTTCGTGGCAGAGTGTATCGGGAGGGTAGTGCAATTGAGAAAAGAGGAGAGAGGCAAACAGGTCGAGGAAGGCGATTGGATTACCTTTCTGGTGCAGAGCTTAAAAGCGTTGTAGTTGAGACAAAGAAAAACTTGCGAGAGGCCAAGAGAAAACTATGGTGGTTGAAGGCAAAGATTGTGGTGCTTTCAGTGAGAATCAGGTCTTTAAAAGAAGCAAACTATGAGGCTATTAATAGGAAGGATGTGCAACGTTTTTGCAATAACATTATTGAGGCTCATAGGCAAGGAAAGTTTGGTGGCAAATTAGCTTTATGGGCTTTTCTTCAAGACATTGCAAATAATGCATTAAGATCGAAAAAGGGGCAAAGATATGCAGAATCCTCAAAGACCATTTTTGAGGTTGCAAAGCTATGGGGTGGGCCGCGCTTGCATGATTTTCTAAGTGTAAACCTTGGAGGGCCATCTTTGTCAACCACAAGGAGGCAAGGAAGAAAGGCAACTCAATTTCAATCCGGAGAGCATGAGTATATCGTTGATATGGTTGGAAAGATATACAAGGATGTAAAGTCCAAACATGGAATAGCATCACGGGTGCCATTCATTATTGTTGAAGATGAAACAACCATCAAGCGTCGCATCAGGTAAAAACTTAGTTGAATTTCTCTTCGCTTCAGTTTTAAAATTTATTTATGTAACAAGTCCATGGAAATAAAGATGTTAAAGTGGAGCTTCATGTTTTTGCAGATGGAATGCGAAGGATGACACTCTAATTGGGTTTTGTGGAAGAAAGGGAGAGGATCATCAATGCTCCTCAAATGATGTTATCATTGTTGGAGATGGAGCACAAGGATATGAGACAATAGTGGATGCCTTCCAAAATCACGTAGTGGGACATTATGCAAGACTGCTCATTGTCAACCCGCTTCATGAGAGTCTTCCACGGTTAGCTCTTGTTGTGCATTGCACTTGTAATCGCTTTGATAGCGATTTCATCAAAGCTCAATGGAGTCTTGTGGAGCAAATGTGGAATGCAAAATGGAAGGATTGCCTAGGGCCAATAATTGGACATGCTTCAGATGGTGATAGTAGACGTCGCAAGCTTATGCTTGAAGACTATTTAGGAAAAAGTGATAGAAAGTTTGGTATCAAATGGGATGGATGGAAACTCAAAGGCAGAATCATAGGAGACAATGTGTATGGACTACATGATCAAGATTTTGTGCATTGTGGAAAGAAGCTTGTGAACCCTCTTGATAGTCCTATTCGACAACTAGCGATTGGACAAGTTTGGATTACACTCAATCATGTTGCTTTGGTCTATAATCATTTCTCTATCGATCAACACAAGTTACGAGAAGAAGATATACAACGAAACGATCGGCAAAATTGGAGAGCAGCCCAAGTGATTGTCTCTAGACAAGTTCAAAAATGTATGATAGAAATGCAAAAAAAAGAGAGGAGCATGCAAGGGACTGGGGCATATTTGCAGGTTGTTGCTGATTATATAGACATTTTTTTGTCTCCACATTTAGACTTGAGAGAGCGTGTGGTGCTTGCTAGTAAAGTGGTCTTCTTCTTCAAGTTGTGGAGATTATGGATTCATCATCATTCTACATACACTCTTAAGAAAAACTTCATTAGCAAAGAGGCTTACACAGATACCCAGCTTTCTTGTCATTTTGTGGTTCTACTTATAAAGATGTTTCGGGATTTCTTCCCAAATCTCAAGTGTCCTTTACATCTCACAGGATCGGATGCAGCAGAAATTTATTTCAGCAAGATTGGAGGTATGGTTGGGCAAGAAAGAGCATTTGATTTTGGAGATGTTTTGCATTGTGTTGGAAGCTTGAACAAGATTACCGTGCATGAATGTAAATCAAATGGGGTGACTTTTTCAAGGGCACATAAGAAACAAGAACACATATGGAAGGATTTGAACAAGCATGAAGGCATTTTGGAAGCAGATCTTGGGAATTACGAGAGCGTTTCCTCTGATGAAAAGTTGATAGATGCATTGAAAGAGGGATTGAAGCGGGCACAAGATCTTTGTGAGTCATTGGGGATCAAACCTAGCACAATCGAAGGAGTTGAATGGTGGACAGAGCCTTGGATAGATACACAATCAATGTGGTCAAAGATAGATGCTGAAATGGGTGACGCCGATGAGCACGATGACTTTGTGGAGCCTTGCGGTGAAGATAGGCCCATTGAAGGCAGCGACGGAGATGACGAGGTCATTGCTTTGAGTGAGATTCGACATGAGGTGGATGGGATTCTAGATGAGGCAAGCATTGAGGATGAAAACAAGACTATCTCGCCCGTGGTGGAGGTTGACAAGAAATTCATCTTCAAGTCTACTTTGGTGAGTCAACTCAATGGAAACTCAACACTATCAAAAGATAGGTTGACAAGGGTAAGACAAGGAGTGTATTTCAGCAATGAAGGAAAATTAGCATCAACAACCAATGGAAATTTCTTTGGAATAGGGTCAGATTGTGCTGTTTATTTCTACGATGACACATGTGGAAACAGAGACACAAATTTCAAGAGAAATGGAAAAGCCACAAAATTGAAGAAGATGCAAACTCTTCATAGTACATGGTATCTTGGAAGAGTCCAAAAGATGGGAAAGAAGGTAGGTGGCAGGTATGTAGATTACAAGCGAGGTCTTGACTTGGTAGATCGACCACAAGGGATGGAGGTTCAGCTTGGTTGGTATCAGAAGGTGAAAGGACACCATACATACTCTTATGATGTGACAGACTTAAACATGGTTGATATTGAGTCAATTATTGCATTGGCACATTTAACATACAATGAGGCTACTGATAGATATGTTCTTGATCAAAATGATTATCGAATCTTTAACGATTTCTTGAAGTCTACTGGTTAGATGTTTATTTAAATCATGTAAGTATGGAACCATTTGGTTGTAATTTGTGTTTTAGTCATGTTATAACACAAGTGACCTTATTCTTTCCATTTTCATATGATTGCAGGCAACGAATCCTCCACCTTGCAAAGTGGGGAGGAGTTGGAATGACATGAGTTGGATTTTTGTGGGACTGAAGTGTTTTTTGGGAAGGAGTTGGAATGACATAAGCTGAATTTTTGTGGGACTCAAGTGTTTTTTGTGGGATTGAAGTGTTTTTTTGTGGAATGACATGAGCTGAATGACATCCACTATATGTTTTTTGGGAGAGCAGGTAAATTCCAACCATTGTCTCTTGGAAGAACGGGGTTTATCTCGTATAGTACTCTAGTTTTATAGTAGCCCAAATTCAGATTAGTTTCACGTAGCAATTGATTGTGTTATTGATATTTGCAATACAGGTTCGTAGCAGCATGTATTAAGGCCTTTAACGATTAAGGCCTTCGACGGTTGAATTAATGGGCATGTACATAATATTTTGCTAGCAGCTCTCAAGGACCTTTTGGTTTGGCCAAGTCGGGCAGTTATACCAGTCTTTCCAGGTGATTACAGGTATAAATGAATTACCCTCCTTCTTAAGTGAGTTGTATAGGCTAATATCTGTCAAATGCTTCTCTCCAGTATGCAAGAATATCTAAGAGGACAACATGGTGAAGGTTCCTATCAGTTGTTTTGTTCAATTGTTGATTTAGCATGTCAGTAACTAATTTTTGTGTTGAGTCATCTCTAAAAAGTATTTTTGACAGTGATCCGGAAGCAAGCTATATGGGCCATCTCTATGTTCAGCTAGTTGAAGCAAGAAATCTGGCGAATTCACTGGAAGATTCGACCCCTATGTGATCTAGCAGTTGTTTGCAAGTCACTGTGAAATTTTATATCACTATCAAGGTCTCCTTTTGTAACACAAGAGCAGGTGGTTGGTTTTTTTTCAGAGCTGGGCTGGCTGTGCAGCAGCCTGAGTATGAAACAGGAGTGGCTTTCAGTGGACAACATTGACAGGCGGAGCAACCTTTCTGTGCAGGAGTTTATCACAAACTATGAAGAACCGAATGAGCTAGTAATCATAACAGATGCATTATGTAAGTGGCCAGCCTTGATGAACTGGAACAAGGAGTATCTAGTGAGAGCAGCTATTTGAATCAGCCCAAGTTTACAGCTGCTTTTTTCCTATTTTTTCTTGCAGTGTAGCCTGCAATTGGTTCTATGAGCTCACCGCACGAGAGGAGAGGGAGTCTGACAGATTGGCAGTCCTGCATGGCTTGCCGAAGTTACAGAGTAAGCTGCCAAATCCAACCAAAGAGGCTGATGGAGGAGTATCTTGGAGTCCCTCACAAGTGTATGATAACTGTGATACAAGAGGGGGTTGTTCTGCTATAAATGAAGCTATAGTTTCACAATGTACAAGCCCAATGCCACTGCCTGATGAGCTTGCAGCAGTAAGCCCAATGAGACCGCCGCAAGGGTACCCAAGCAAAGGTCTTTCACAAAGAGCTTCTCCTAGAAGGTGGTCTGCCTCTCCTTTAAAAAAGGTTCAAGTTGGTCGATTTGGGAGCCGGCGGGCCGGGTCGGTCGTGATTCGCAGTATCAATTACTTTTCTGAACGCTAGAGTAAAGAGAGACACCATGTTATGGACACTAGTAGCAGCAGCGATGGTGAAGAAAAGGCTAAGAGCTGTACTCTAGATGAGCCAAACTAAGACTGATGGAGGAAACTCTAGAGCGTAGAAAAGCGGAGATGGATGCCCAAACAGCCAAGCTCAATGACAAAGCTCATGCCAAGGCTCGTGCTGCCAAGCTGCTTGCCCTTTAGGCCAACTTGAGGGATATGCAAAGACTCCAGGTAAAGATCTGGCTGAATTTGTTTTGGCATGAGATTTTGTCCATAGATTCTAATGTGTTATGAATATTTGACATCTGTTGGCAGGAGGATGGAATGGTTGGGCATGGCAATCTTCAACCATTGTTGACAAAGGATTACTCGAGGTCTGATAGTAGTCCTCCCTCTCCTCCCTTAACACCCCGAGTGGTGAAAGAGCAGGCATTGACACCAAAAGCTCATAGGGCAAAGAAGGCGGTGTATGCATCTCAAAAGAACTCAAGCACTCCTGGGAGCTCCAGACGAATAGTTTCCATCTCCCCTAAAACCACTCCTTGAGGAACTCTGGGGTAAGCCATTGGTCCAGAGGACCCCTAGTTCCTCAAATGCCCTTGAGAACTCTCTTTCCTCCTTGGTTCCTTGCTTTTCAGACCCAAAGAATGAAAACATGAAACCATCTCCAGGGAAGTTGTTGGGCTCTGCGATAGTGCTTTCCAAGGATGCTGGGATTCCTGCTCAGCATCCAGGAGCAAGCAAGGCTTTACAATCAGGACCAAATGGCAGTGTACCCAAAAGAAGTTCAAGGGTACAGAAGAAGACCCGACCAAGGCAAACCAGGCAGAGTTTTGTGATAGGTGAATTAACAGATCCATCTCCTATGCCTGAAGGGGAGGTCTCCCTCTCCCTCTTGAGCACTGAAACTGACATAAAAGTGAAGGCTCCTATCATGAGCAAGATAAGGCAAAGTTCTGTTGCTCCTATTCAGGAAATGAAGCCCTTTTTGCGCAAAGGGTCTGGCATTGGACCTGGTGCTGGGCCAGGGATTGCAAAACTGAAGGCTGAAGCAGTGAAGAGTTCTGACGAAGATGACCCAGGAACTCCTACAAGAATTTCTGATGAAGAGGCTCATGCATCTGCAAGGAGCGTCATGGACACCAGCGATGGGGAATGCATTCCTCTGGAAGCCCCAGTTGCAGATGCTTCCTTATCTTCTTACAAGGAGGAGGAGAAAGGGAAAGCACAGACTCTAGAGCTGTCAGATGTTGATGTAACTCATAACTCAGATGGTGGCTTCTTTGCTGTATGCGAAGATGCCAAGGCTACTGAACTTTTGAAGGATGATAAATTGCCACACGTTGAGAGGGGTTGTCACATTGTTTCATTTCCCATGGAATTGGGCACTAATGAACGTCACGATAGTAAGTTTGCATCTGAGCCACACTCTGTACCTCACACACCTTGGGATGAAGCAGCTGGAAAGGGAGTGCCAAGTGCTACTTTGTCTCAACTTCTCTCTGAGAGTACTGGCCAGGTGGTGCATATTGCATCCTCAGCAAGTGGTTCTGCGTCATTTCGTGATAATCTAGCAAGTGGAGAGCAATATGCGCCCAGGGTCTCTCCTATGAAAGCTGCCTCTCCGGCTAGCTCAAGTTTGAAGCGTCTAGGCGCTATCATTCCCGACTACTTCAGTCCCTCTGCTGCTACCCTTGTGGAGTCCCCAGTTGGAAGTCTTGCTTCTCGGGATTCTTCTGGAGTTCAGTATTCTTCTGATACGGATCTCACTCACTCACAAAAGAAGTTGGGCTCCTCTCAAAAGTCTATAGTAGTGATCGTTCCACCCAAAGAACCTGCAAGAGGTTTCAAGCGCTTACTGAAGTTCGGTCGAAAAAGTCGTGAAACACCAGATATCATTGTGAGGGATGGTGTATCTGCATCTGCCCCTTCAGAAGGTGACGACGAACTCGAAGAGGTCAACAAGGAAGCAAATAAGCACTCCTCTAATATAATACTCCAAAAACTGAAGCTTCAAGAGAGGCTTATAAAAGATTATGGTAGTGGTAGTCATGCCAGTAACACAGACACAGGACCAGGTAAGCTCTATTGTTCACTTTACTGTTTGTATTATGTATTTCTTTGGTATAAAAGTTTCACAAGAATAAGTGGAGCCTAAGTGAAGGAGGTCAGTGGTAGTTATATTTTAGATTCCATCTTATCTTTTTTATTTTTTTAAAATGCAGACCTATCTGTACAAAGCTCCATTGTTCCATCTAATTTTAAGCTTCAATATGATCATGCTCATGGGAGTACAAAGCTCAAAGGTAGCTTCTTCTGTTGATTTGCATTGATAGCTTTCCACTAGACGAAAGTTGTGTAGCTGAACATATTTCTTTTTATACCTGTTACAGCACCATGATCATTCTTTTCTTTGTCGACTTTTCGTTGCTGTAAACTTGGGCTGATTCATGATGAACATAGACTTGATATTTTTTACACTGTTGAGCAGGAGCAATCTTCTCAATGTATTAGACTTTCTGAAGCGGCCAAATTCTGCTCAACTGGTATCAGGCACAAGAGACCGTGTAAATTTGCATGACAAGTTCAAGAGCTTGTATGTCCAGATGTTTCCTGGTTCTATTGAAGAACTGGAGAGTAAAGCTGCAGCAAAAGCTAAGCAAAGAAATGCTGGCTCATTTTGGGACACAGTGATGGATGCCAAAGTTGGCAGCTTCAAATTTGGTTTCTGAAATGCAGTTTTTTAGTGACCGCTATGTTTAGGCAGGTAATACTCTCTACAATCTTCCTGGTGCATGGTGAGAAAACTAACATATTTGCCTTGAGTTGTATCATGTGATACCTTATTAGGTTCGTTGGCATGCAAAGTCAACTTTGTACCGATTATCCCATTTGCCTGCTGGTGGCATAAAAAAGTTCTCTTTGGTGCTCAAATCATATGCAAGGAAATATATTGAAGTCAAAAATTTATATTTAGCAGCCTCATTGTCTTCATGTCTTTGCCATGTAGTAGCGTATTATTTTTGTAGCTTCATACCCTAAATGCTGAGGGTGGTTGAGATGTGACCAAAATGTCAGTGTTGATACACTCGTCATTTTCTTAATGTTGGCCTCTACTTTGTGTCTCATAAGAACAGGAAGAACTTTTTGCAATCTGAGTAGGGACTCCTGCTTTTTCGAGCTCTTGGCATCAAGGGTTGAACTATGGAGTGATCTCACAAGGACACACTTGCCTCTCTTCTCTATATGGAATGCTGCGCTTTCTTTATTATTATTTTTTTACTCCATGGCATGCCCAATGCAAAGGGCTGATGTGTTTCACCGCACTACGTTTTACAAGATGGACAGTTGCTTCTTATTGCTGTATTGGCCCTAATAGCATGGATTTCAACCTGCATAGGTGTTTTTCTTTGTCCTAATGAAGGTTCTCAGTCAAGGTTGGAAAGCCACTCTCTAGTTGCAGTATCAAATACATTTGACAAAGATCTGCAATCAGACGAGCCAGTTTTTTAGATTACTTTTGAACCGAGTGCTTTCAAGTGCCACATACGATGTTAAGGAAACTTTTCACATAAAATGTCTTCTCCATCCAGTGCCTCAAGTGAATGGGCCTGGACGATTCAGCAAAAGCCTCGACACATGTCCCATGGACAAGAATGGTCTTTCTCTGAATACCTAGCTAAGTGTCGTTGGAGCGTCCTTCGCTAGAAAATGTCTCTATGGGTTGCATTTAAAGGCTGTGTTAGCTTGGAACTAAGTGCTAGAAGTGGGCCTGAATGATTATTGCAGCTCTGACAATGTCTATCTTAGTACCCAAATGTGCTAGATTGTCACACCTAGCATAGTTCTGTTTTAAGAATTTATCAAAGCAAGGTCTTAGTGCCCAAGTGTGCCAGATTGTCACCTAGAATACGTCTATTTTAAGACTTTATTAAAGCAAAGTCTAGACTCATGCAAGCCCTATGCAGTCTGGCATTATGAAGTTGTGTAGCAGAAATGTTGAGAGTAGACCTGTTTTTATGTTACTAAGCTATCAAAAAAAATTTTGGCGTCTTCCATCTTTCTACTAATGGATAGTTTTGTGGATAGAAACATTTGTGTAGCCGAATAGCATAATATTTAATTGTGGAAGGAGTGGTTGCACACATGGTCATAAGCCATAGTTGCCATGGTTTGAAAGCCTATGAGCCATGCGAATATGTGCGAAATAGAGTCATAAAATGATACTCTTACAAGGTTATCACACCAAATCAATATGGTGAAGCATGCAATACTGTCATTCTTTATTTATCTCTTCAAGTAAGCCTATTTGTGACTTCTGAGGGGTGTACCTATGGTTGAAGCTTGGCTCACCCAATGGTTCATGAAAGATTGGGTGGTTCAAGCAGTTAGGGTGTTCTTTTGTAATCCTCTCAAAGTCATGCCAATTTTGTCTTTTATGGATTGGAGAATATACTAGAAATAAAAAGATCGGATAGGTCTAGCAGACCTATTCTCAAGGAAATATTCTCTCCTTAAGTGCAGTTACTATTGTCCATCTATTCTTTGTCCCATTCTATTAGATGGGATGGCTATAATATACCTCTGCATGTGGTTCCAATTTTGACAACTACGCTCTTTTCTTTTTGTTTTCAGTTGTTTCCCACTTCAAAAGGGCATATGGTAGTGGTGGATCCTCATAGACATCTCTCAATTTTGTAGGTCTTACAAAGGCTGGTGCAATTGAGGCTATTAATACCTTTTTAACCCTTTATTCTTCCCAACTCCACCATCTAGTTGTATTTTGATACTCGTCGTTGATTCTTCAAGCAAGAGTTCAATTGCATATCTAACACGTGTATTTTTTTGCATATTCATTGGGCATTTTGCTTTCTCAATCTAGAAACTCATTGAACACTTCTCTTCATAGTTAGGGACTTCTCTTCATCGGGTCTGGCAATCCACTCTTGCGTAGTACCAAAGATCTTGTAATGTAAATTATACACGGAGGGGGGGGAGAAATGCATAAGCTTAAAATTTTAAAATTACAGGAGGGTTATTATAATATACCACAAAGATAACAGGAGGTATATATTAAATAGGGCAAAAAAGGTTACAAAGGGGTTTTAAAATATGCCTTTGCACGCACGTGATATCCATGATTTTGTAAGGTGGACCCCCCGGGTTCGCGGCCAATTAAATTAGGTTCTATGCTCAGCTCAGCAAAAAGGGAGGACTATGTGTCCTTGATTCAAGAATTCTACGATATTTTAGTAAGGGGGAGAGATCGGTTTGCATCTTGAGGGTAGGGATGGGAAGAGTGACAAGGTAAGACATGATACCACACTCAATGAACATATAGCAATAAGCTTGGAGAATGGTAAGTTCAGCATATGAGACATATTGAAGGGGGTCAACATTGTTGGAGACCTCGAGACAGTTGCATATAGGAGGAGAGGTATGTCCTATGCATGAATCATGGTGTAGTAGACACATGGCTCTCATGATGTCTTCACATGCACACTATTAGTGTATTGCTACCAGTAGACTGGGACTGACCAGGCATCAAGAACAGTGGGTAGCACAGTAGAGCAACCACCGCACAGAGCATCCATGGCTTCCATTGTAGCCTCACAGTGTTGAAGTAATTTATGCTAGGAACCTCCATGATGCAAACATGCACTAACAACGAAATGATGACATAGTCAAGAAGAGCCCGTTTCGATAGAGCCTTCTCCAGAGACCACTGGGACTATTGCGGTCAGCATAGATCTGGTTGAGGATTTGGAAAAGGATGAAGAAGGTGAAGATGATGGTGGTGTTGTCACTCAATGTCAGGTCCATGCAAATTTAAACAATTTTAGGCCCACCGTTTGGAAGAGCAAGACCATGACAAGCTAGTACAATGCCTACGTCAGTATTTCTTTAGCTGGTTCACAAACATTGCTTTCTTTGCTAAGGATGCACTTGCTTGCATGACTGGATGTTGCACTTGTGTGCTGCCTCCAAAGAACATAGAAGATTCATGGCCTCATCACCATTTCCCAGAATACCACATTCTGTGGAAATTGCTTTTGCAGTAGTGATGTGATTAGCTGTCACATGTCTGATCATCATGCCAGCATTTTGAGAAATAAGGACAACATTAGCTATCTCAGGCCTGCATTCATCCCGTAGCGCAAAAATGCCAAGGAGAGTCAGCTCATCCTTTGGGAGCTCATCACTCAGATGTTGACAAATGACATTTCTCATCTTCTCCCAATCAAAACAAATTATAAGTCTTTAGACATTGCAAGGCTCTTTGAAAAGGAAATTTTTAGATGCCATGGATTACCCAAGAGGATTGTCAATGATTGCGATTTCCTTTACATTTTTGGAAGAGCGTATTTGAAGCCACTAGGGCCCAATTTTACTTCAATATAGCTTACCATCCCCAAACTAATGGCCAAATGGAGTAAGTTAACGAAGTCATTGAGGACATAATTAGAGCATATTATTGGAAAGAACCTAAGAAATGGATGCAATACTTGACTTTAGTAAAATTTTCCTACACTGCATCCTATCATCAAATCATTGAGATGACTCCTCTCTTGGCATTGTATGGGCAAGACTATCTTACTCTGTTAAATTTTTAGATCTTACCATAAAGGTAGAATCCTCTAAAAAAATGCTAGAGAACATGAATGAATAGGTTAAAGCCATCAGATAAGACATTCAAGAAACCAAGGATCGATAAGAAAAGGCTTATATTGGTTTAAAAAGGCAAGAATGAATCTTCAAGGAAGAAGACATGGTTTTCCTCCATGTTCATCCAAAGAAGAGTTCCCTATCATTGGGGGAATTCAAGAAGATAATTCCAAGTTATTGTGGGCCCTAATAAAATTCTCAAGTGTTTAGGGCCTAATGCATATAAATTGCAACTCCTAGAGCACTTGAAAATCCACAATGTATTCCATGTTAGCTTGTTGAAAGTCTATGTACCAAGCCCCGATCATGTTCTTGATTTGTAATACCAAGCCAAGGAATCCTTAAGCTTTAACCTAAAAAAGTTTTGAATGTAAAAGAGAGAGTCCTTAGGAATAAAACTCTTAGGGAATACCTTATTCAGGGCAAATATTATCTTGAAAATTATGCCACTTTAATTAACCATCAAGATACTTTATATAAAAAATATCCCCAATTTTCTCAAGTTGAGGACATCTCAATTCCTCTATAGGGGAGAGGATGTAATTTTCCTAAGGTTAGTAATAAAAACTATCCTAAGGCTAGTAAACAAAAACTATAACCATTAAAGGTTATAAATAGTCATCAAGCCCCTAGAAAAAGAGACATGTCATCATCACCTTTTCCCTCATTCTTATCATTATCCTTGGAATCCTTAACTTCATGATCATCATTGTGCACAATTTTGTCAACTCCAAATTGCAACGAGCCATTAATTCAAATGTGAAATCCACATTGTCTTATAAAAGAATACTAAGGTTCCATCTTCCTTCCATTATTCCTTAGCATGCTCTCATTTTTACAAAAGAATTTACTTATGTTGAAATATAGAGAGAGAGAGAGAAATAAATAAATAAATAAATATATATATATAAATAAATAAATATATATATATATATATAGAATCGATAGAGAGATATAGAGGGAGAGAGACAGAGATAGAGAAAGAGAGGCTAAGAGCATGAAGAAAGGGAGGAAATCGATAATGTAGGGAAACTAGAGACTCAAGGCACCCTCCAACTTATGAACTCTCAACTCCACCAAGGTCTCTCATCACCCAAAAGTCTATCCTCAGCACCGTCAAGGCTCTCTCATCTTCTAGAGATTCATCACCACATCTAAAGAGAATGCAATATGAGTAAGCAATGGATTGAGGCTCCAAGACCACCCAAGATCCTGAGCACATTGGATGCATTGCAAACTATAGAGGTCATGAGCAGGACATGTTACAAATTCTAGAGTCTGCAAAAGCAATGATAGCCTCAAAGCATAGAAGTAAGAGATTTGGTCAAGGGGTTGCACGTGTGAACAAGGTTGCTCCAAACCAAACCTAGGCTCCTTCTAAGATTATTACATCATAGGTTTTAGTTAAAATAAACAATTGTACTAAGTTAAGTTAAAGTAGATAAATCTAGAATATATCCTCCAAATTTAGACACCTTATGGGTCCACGTGTATATACATATTTTGCGACAACTTGGAAGGACGTCCCTAAGGAGCATGCTTCTCAATGATGGGTAAAATCCTAATGATCGCACATTACCTCAAAAAATAGTATCGTTGAATAAATGTGTAGAGAAGGATAGAAAGTATTAAGATATGCAAGAAAATATGAGATATTGATTACTAACTTTATCCTTTTTCTTCTCATATGCAAATAGATCTTATCTTTGTTGTAGATAACTGCTACGGGAAAGTTAAGTCAAGTCTAAATTTACCATTGTTGAGGGTTAAATCTAATAAAGGTTAAACTCTAGAATATCTATAAGATCAAATCTTCTTTCGAATATAGACCTAAGTATGATAAGTTTTGTCATTACCCTAGTAAAGCACCTATAATGAGAAGAATCATCTTGATTAGATAGAAAATCGACATAGTTTATCAATTCCATGCTATTCTATTGAAGATGCTAGTCTTCTCTTTATTACTCTAAGTAATTACGATTAAGAAATTAGAACCCTAGAGAAAACCAGGGATTTTTGTCTCTCTTTTCATCCACTTGAGGAAGTACACTTCACAACCTTACAAGGATTTGAGTCAATTTGATTCTCAAGAAGCTATGATTTAAACAATCATAACCATATATATTCAGTAGCTTTAAACCCAATTGTTTGGATCAAAGTGGCCAAAGTGTTAAAATATTGAGGATGCATGATAATCATAATGAGACATAAGTAATGAAAAAGAAGGACAACTGATATTATTCAAGCATAATGCAAGTACAATTGAATGAGACTTATGGATATATTGAGTGTGGGGATGGGTGCCTTTTATTATATGCTTACAATAGGAGGTATTGGTAGGTGAAAAAAGGTGGAAAGGGACCATGGTATTCACCAACTGTGGTTTTAATAAACCATGCATACATGACCTAGTCTAAGGCTTTATTTGCAATGTCATCCTTTGCCTTACTGTTCATTACAAAGGGGCTATAAAGTGGGTGTGATTGCACATTTCTCAACACCCCTCCTCAATCACAACCAAGAAAGACACCGAGTATATAGAGGCTATCATGAATAGAGCCTTGGTAAGTGTAGACATGGAAAAAAAAAGCCATATAAAGCTAGAGGCCATCATAAGGACTCACTAAGTGTATAGAGGCTATAGTGTAAAGGTTACATGATGAGTACAAGAGCTTATGGTAAGAACATTAGGCAAGTACACATTTACAACCTAAAAAAGTCTATTAGAAAATGAGCTACAAAAGAGGGACTGGTGAGTCCTATCCTTTTGCTCTTGGGTGTCTTCTTCTTCTTCTTCTTCTTCTCCATTGTTGTCTTCATCTTATTTGACTATTGCAAAATATGCTCTTTGAGATCTTTTCCTAGCATGACAAAACTTCTTAATATGCCTAGTTATTTTGCAAAAATCACAAACTATGTTCTTCTTCTTTGTCCTTCACATAGAGGAGGTGTTGGTCTCCTCTTGGGGTGCTTGCTTCTCCTTTTCTCTTGATCTTCTTTTACTCTTCAAGGAGAGAAGCTTTGATATCCACAAGCTTTGGCTTTGGCATGTTGATTAATGTGGTAGACACATTATCATACTCAAGTGAAAGAATTTTGTGAAGTACTCCAATACAAATGTCTCTTCAAGTTGATCCCTATAAGTTGTGTCAAAAAGCTTTCCATATAATTCCAATGAGTTGCAAGTGAGGTACTACCTTTCATATCAAGTCTAAAAAATTTAATTAGCAAGCCATATTTGGAGGATTTTGAGTGAGCTTCAAACAAGGTTTCTAACCAATTCCATGTTGCTTGAGAAGTTTCACAATCATCAACATGATGAATGTAGTTGTCATCAAGTTCAAACTTGATAATACATTGAGCCCTCTCATCATTTCTATCACATATTACTGAGAGTGCAACTTCCCTTGGTTTCTTCTCTTGATCACTTGTGATTGACCACAAGCCTTTCTTCATCATCAAGATCAGTTTGATCATTGCCATGTGTGGAACCCAACACCGTTGAATCGACATGAGGGTGAATCTTTTCCCATTTTTTTGGTAGGAGCAGTAGCAAATGAACAGAGAGTAGACTAGCAAGAGAGTTGAAGTTGAGTGTGTCAAAAGACATAATGAGGACTATTGCCAAAAAGCACCATGTGAGTATCAAGAGATACTAGCTAGTTGAGCCTTTGATGTTCAATGTAAAAGTTGAATCCTTTCCTTGCTGATTTGATGTGACAGTCTACTAGAAACTGAGTGCTGGGGTTGATTAGAAAGTTGGTGACTTAATTTGAGCCAAAGGAGTGAGAGAAATAAGTTTAGCATGAGCTTGAAGTTTGATAGCTATGGCTGCCCTCTCTAGGGTTTTGATAGGTGACTGATATTTTGCTCAGAGAAAATTGAGTGAGCCATTTGTCATAATACTTGATGACGAAGAAGCTCAAGTGATAGGATTCAAAAGCCCTATGATCTTCATAAACATCATTTTGTGTGCATGTCGAAGGCATGGTACGACTAGTGAAGGTGCAGAAAATAGCAATGGACTAGTACAGATGCAATGCTAGAGCAATGAGTGCACAATGTTGGATTTTGAAGTGATGGGCAAGAGCGCCCTGAGTCAAAGAAGAGTTCTCCAAAAGAGAGCAAAGACTGATAATGCATGGGAGAAGATATTCAAGCCCTCCTATGAAGGTGAATGGCAACGGAGGTAGGTGAGAGATTCATGGGAAAGTGGAGGGAGTCGAAAATTCAAACTGAAATGACCTAATTTACATAACTAGTGGCCTAATGACTCATTAGCATTGAAACTTGCTTTGATACCATGTTAAAATATTGAGGATGCATGCTAGGGTGGATCACTGATAAGCAAGTAGACAATCATAATGAGACATAAGTAATGACAAAGAAAAACAAATCATATTATTCAAGCATAATGCAAGTACAACTAAATGAGAATGATGGATAGATTGAGTGTGGGGATGAGTACCTTTTATAGGCTTATAGTAGGTGGTATTGGTAGGTGGAAAAATGTGGAAAGGGACCATAGTATTCACTAATTGCAGTTTTAATAAACCATGCATACATGATCTAGTCTAAGGCTTTATTTGCAATGTGATCCTTTGCCTTGCTATTCATTTACAAAGAGGATCTAAAGTGGGTATGATTGCACATTTCTCAACACAAAGGTCCCTAAATGAGAAAATCAGACTCATGGAAAGATCATTGAATTTATGAGTCTAGAGCTATTTACTTTGGATATTATCAAGAGTGATTTTCCCTTCTAAGAGTTAGGATAACCCTTTATACCTCTAATTCATGCCACCCATAACTAAGTGAAACCTGATATTGGGAGATCACCATCTAGAACAAGTCCCAACTATTTTTATTTACATCCAAGTGATTGTTTGATACATAGAGATGATGCATTAGTAAAACTTTTTGTGCTTAAACAATACTAAACTTAGGACTTATACTTAAAAATTAAGATAAATGTAGAGACACATTATGCCTCCCCCAAGTGTATCTATGGAAGCCCTTCACCAAGGGGTTATATTTACCATGTTGGATGCTAGGACTTAGAGAGCATGAGTTCTCTCCATAGGGAGTGAAGTTAGCTAGGAAATGGCATGGTGTCAAGGGGACTCTGGCCATAAATCCCTTGAGTGTCAAATACTAGTCTAACCCCTATGCGAGCCTAGGATGGCTTCTCAAAAGGCCCTAATGCTGCCTAAGAGAAGAAATTGGTAGTAATGTCTACCTAAGAGAAGAAATTGATAGTAATGTCTTTGGGTAAGTCCTATTTTGAATATATTTATTGATGTAAATAAAGCAATATTACTCTTGGGGGATCCACATTATAGAACACCTAAGATACCACATGAGTTCAAAAGAAAGGGTATTATATTTAAGAAAAATTACATGATTATATTTACAAAAGGGCTATTTTAATTACAATTTGAAAAAAAATTGTAAGTTTAATAAAGTAAAAGAGGTAATTTTAAGGCCTTATAGCATATAAAAAAAGGGTATTTCTTAATATCCTTTGAACATGTGTTATATAGATGCTTTCTTATAGGTGGACTCCCCAATATATTATTAAACTAGAGTAAATAATTATTTTTGCGAAAATATTACTTTAAACTTGTCTCTACGTCGATGCCTAAGATTACATGAAGGGCCTAAAATAATATATTACATGAAGGGATTAATTAAAGAAGAAGTTTTTCTATGTTACGCCAACCATATTAAATAATTAAGAGACTCCATTTCAAATGGGAAGTGGGAGGGCAAATTCCCAACGGATCCGTTCTATGGTAGGGTGGTCTCAATAGACCGACGATCTACAAGTTTTCTACAAAACTTTGAGATGATGAATTAGAAAGAGTTAACACGCATTATAGAAAAATATTAGTTTTAGAACTCAACATTGTGTTTAAGGGACCAAAGTGAGCTTTGCCTTATGAGTAGAGGGGTTGTGACATCAACTGCCCCTGATTTCTCACTCTCTTTGAACCCAAGTATATAAAACACATTGTTACATTAATAAATGTAACATTAGGGGGAGACAAGCATGAGGGATGATCGTCCAGGGGCCTTGGGCACCTGAACGGGGTCAAGGAGAGCCTAGAAAGTAAGTGAGTTTAAAGATAGTATGACTCACCTGAAGTTGACGGCTAGCAATCGGATCATGATCGGGGAGCCAGCAACCTTCTAGGCGTGGCTCGATGGTGAGACGAACGGAATCTCTCATGCTATTTTTTCGTGACATAGAGAGGACAATCCGAAACCTTGTAAAACTGGTATCAGAGCAGTTGGGCCACAGCCTTGCCGAAAAGATTTTGTCCTTGTCGGGTCCCGCCTTTAGTCGCATAGACCCTGCTTCGACTGTAGTTTCCGTCCCGTCGAAACGTGATCAGGTCCCCTCTCAGCTGCTTCGACCATGCTTCATATGCAATCTTTGTCCCACTTCAAGTTACAACTGTTGTCACGCTTTGTTTGCAATCTTCATCCCCGACCACGGTGGGATGATGCAAGTCGGGCGAGTTCCTGCTTCAAGTTACAACTGTGGCCACAATTTTGTTCACATGTGACCAGGCGGGGGGGTGTTTAATCACATCCTTATCCTGCATTCCTACCTGACAGGCCTTATTCCCACGTGACCTACACACAATTAATGCAGATCTGAGCAGAACTACACAGTTCTTCGTGTCCCCTCTGTGATCAGGGAAGTACCTCATCTTTATATAAAAATTTCTTATATTTGCTTTCTAATTCCAGTGTTTAGTTGGAGGAAGAGAGAGAGAGGGGGTAACCAAAGACTCTAGTTCCGAGGACCATCCTACGGTGGATCCCCATGAAACGGAAATACAAGAAGAACAATGGGAAGAATTTTTTTACTACACGAGAATAATTTGACAATCTAACTGCTTGTGTGCAAGCACAGGGGGTTCAAATGGAGTTGATAACTTAAGCACTCACAAAAATAAAATCTCAATTAGCTTTATTACTAGTAAGGGATAAAGGTAAGGTAGAGATCTCGGATATTCCATCTTCATCGAAAGATCTAGATGTGACTATACGAGACCCTAGAGAACCCCACCAAAAGCCGAGGGATAACCTAGTGTTAAAATATATGAAATCCCCTCAATTTCGTGGGGAGGAAAAAGATAGAAATAAAGATACTATCTTTAATTTCCTCCAAAAATGGGAAGATTTGCACAAATTAAAGAATACTCCACCACATCTTCAAGCGCTAGAGGCCAGTTTGACCTTGGGACCAAAGGCATATAAATGGTGGAGAACTTTAAAGGAGGAAAATAAAATACCTAAAACTTGGGCTCAATTTGAATCGGTCTTTTTGAAAGAATTCCTTCTTGAAAATGAAATGGAAAGAAATTGGGAAGATTGGGATTTTTTCAGACAAAAGGGAAGACCTTTGCTAACATATCTTGAGGAGTATTGTGAGATAATCCTCAATTGGAAGGAATAGATGAATTTCAAAATACAAGAGAATTTATAAGGGGACTAGATAAGGCTTGTAAAAAGGAAGTGACAAGGAGTTCACCCAAGACTCTTGAAGAGGTAATTAAATTTGCATTAATCAATGAAGATAATACGCATCTAAGTGCACTCACTAGTCTCACTGATACGGAGTCCAAGACTAAGGAATTTGAAGCCTCAAAATTTGTAAGCAAATTTAAAAGAAAAATGCCATTCCTTTAGGGTAATAAACAACCCTTTGAAAATAAACAATATGTAAGGCCGAAGTTAAGTCAAGACGACTTTGATAAGGCTAAAAAAGAAAGGTTGTGTTTCAATTGCCTATCCCCTAACCATGCTGCCTGGAATTGCCCTCAAAGGAAAAATGGGAAAGATAAAGGAAAGGATAAGGACAAGGGAAAGGGAAAAGAGAAAAAAATCCATGTAGTGCAAACCCTGGAATTAAAGGGGCATGAAAAGTATAAATCTTTGGAGGTCTTGCACAAGGATGTACAACACAGGTGTTGTATGTCAACTTCTATGTGGCAACCTACCTTCAAGCTACATGATTTAGTAAGAGTGCATGGATCGATAGGTGGGGAGAGGGTTAGAGTCATGATTGACGACTCTGCCACCCACAACTTCACAAGTTATGCACTTGTCAAAATGCTGAAACTTCCCCAACAAAAGAGTGACCATCAATATGTTGTTTGTATGATGCAAGGTCAGGATAATAAAATATGGGATACAATGGTATCCAATTTGGAAATTGAGATTCAAGGATATAAAGATAATCTTGATTTCCAAATTATAAATATGAAAAGAGTCAATATTGCTTTAGGAAGGGAGTGGCTATGGGAAGTAGAACCATCCTTAAAGCGTAGTTATCATCACAATACACCAAAATTTGAAAGGGATGGTAAGACTTTTGTGATTCAAGGTGAACATGAAGTATCTAATAACCCTTTCATGTGTTCCCTTGAAGTTCAGAAGCTAATAAAGAAGGAAGATTGTGAGGTATATATGCTATGGTCCCTTCCTATATAGAACACTTTTACTTTCTATAATATAAAGCAACAATTTTCTTATGTTTGTGAGTTGAATGTAAGTAATCAATTAAGTGGTTTGTTAGATGAATTTAAAGATGTGTTTCCTCTGATTTACCAAGTGGCCTTCCACCAGATAGGGGTGATGCAAATCACCCAATTGACATAGATAGGGATACACACCCTATTTCTAAACCACCTTATAAGCTAAGTTAAACATAGCACCAAGAAGTCGAAAGAAAAATTAAGGATTACCTTGATAAAGGTTTTACACAACCTAGCAATTCACCTTGGGCTTCACTAATTTTATTGGTAAAGAAAAAGGATGGTTCTATGCGATTTTGTGTTGATTATAGAGCACTTAATAAGATAAAGGTGAAGAATAAGATAACGGTGAATAATAAGTTTCCTATGCCTAGAATGGAAGATCTTTTTAATCAATTACAAGGGGCAAAAATATTCACAAAGATTGACTTAAGATCAGGCTATCACCAAGTAGGAATTAAGGCCCAAGATGTTCTTAAGATGGCATTTCGTACTAGATATGGGCATTATGATTTTTTGGTGATGCCTTTTGGCCTCATTAATACACCAGCTACTTTTATGAAGCTAATGAATTGTGTGTTACGGCCCTATCTAGGACACTTTGTAGTAGTCTTCTTGGATGATATCTTGATCTTTAGTAAATCAAGAGAAGAACATTTGGAACATTTATAGTTAGTATTCTAATTGTTAAGAATCTACTCCCTTTATGCGAAGAAAACTAAATGTGACTTTTTCGCACAAGAGGTCAAATATTTGGGGCATATTATCTCGAAAGAAGAAATCAAGATGGATCCAGAAAAAGTAAGGGAAATTATTGAATGGCCATCTCCAAGGAACCTAGAAGAGCTGCAGATCTTCCTAGGTTTATCTGGATTTTATCATAGATTCATTCGAGATTATGCCAAGATAGATGTTCCAATGATGAACCAACTTAAAGGGAAAGGGAAGAGCTTTAATTGGGGAACAGACCAAAATGAAAGTTTTCAAAAACTGAAGGTAGCTATTGCTATATCTCCAATACTATTAATTATGGATCCCAATAAACCATTCATGGTTGAAGCTGATGCTAGTGATAGGACAGTAGGCGTGGTCTTATTACAAGAAGGTTGACTAGTTACTTTTGAAAGCAAGAAATTAGACTGTACAAAATGAAATTATTCTGTTTATGAGAGGGAGCTATATGCAATAGTACATGCAATGAAGAAGTGGAGGCACTATTTGTACGGTGTCAAAATTTTGATCTTGTCGGATCATAAAAGCATTAAATGGCTTAATGACCAACCGGATCTACAAGGGCGTAAAACTAGATGGACCGAACTCCTCCACAAGTTCGACTATGAGATAAGGTATAGAAAAGGAAAGTATAATATAGTGGCTGATGCATTCAACACATTGCCCATCATAAATTAATTGAGTTTTAACTCAATTACTTAGTTCACTTCCGATTTGCTTGAATCCTTAAAAGGGAAATGCCAGGTTGATCCAGCATATTCCAACATATGGGAAGCAATAGAAAATGGGGATCCAAATGAAAGGACCTCCACTGAGGAAGAAATATCTAAGGATGTTCAATAAGGAAATGGGGCATCAGGGGTTTCTCAAATGGGATTCAAGTGGAAGAATTTTACCATTATTAATGGTTATTTACTCTAAAAGGGTAGGGTATGTGTCCCGAAAGATGAAGAAATAAGGCACTGAATACTCTTTGAGTGTCATGATACCCCTAGTGCGGGACATCCAGGAGTTAATAAGACTTATAGTCTTATTAAAAGGCAGTTCTATTGGCCTGGAATGAATAAGGATGTCCTTGACTATGTTGTCAATTTATGTAATAAGTGCCAAGTTAATAAAGTTGAAAGATTGAAAATGGGAGGACTTCTCCACCCATTAGAGATTCCTTCGGGAAAATGGGAGAGTATCTCCATGGACTTTATCGTCGCATTACCCAAGACACAGAGGGGGCACGACTCTGTGTGGGTGATAGTGGATAGGTTAACCAAAATGGCTAGGTTTATTCCAACTTCGACTAATGTTAAAACACCAGAATTGACTAGATTGTTCATAGAGAACATATACCGATTGTATGGCCTTCCGGAAAATATAGTTTTTGATCGAGATAGAAAATTTGATAGTCAATTTTGGCTTGTTGTATTTACGAAATTGGATACTAAACTTAGCATGAGTACGGCGGAGCACCCGCAAACTGATGGGCAAACTGAAAGGGTTAACCAAATCCTTGAAGATATGCTAAGAGCATATGTAAGTGAAAGGAAAACTAATTGGGAAGAGTATTTACCGATAGCAGATTTTGCATATAATAGTGCCAAGCACTCTTCCAGTGGATATAGTCCATTTATGCTAATGTATGGGTTTTAGCCCATAGCTCCTCATGTAGTAGGACTGCATAAGGAAAAGGTTCGGGTGGCCAAGGACTTTTTGGAGGATATGAATAATATGTTAAAATTTGCTCAAGAAAATATTAAGAAAGCTCAAAATCGAGTGAGAGCTTATGTAGATCCTCATCGAAGAGACATCTCCTTTAAGGAAGGAGAATTGGTTTATCTTAAGGTGCCTGAACAAACTAAAACTATGAAAATGGGACGATGTCCAAATCTTTCACCCTGGTATTGTGGTCCTTTCACAATACTTAAGAGGGTAGGGAAACAAGCTTACAAGCTCCAACTACCTGCTAGTAGTAAAACACATCTAGTTTTTCATGTAAGTAAGCTAAGAAAGAAGCTGGGTGATATGGATAATCTAATCTTAAATGAAAACATTGAGGAGCTATTAGATGACCAATCTAATCCACATGAACCAGAAAGAGTTTGAAATGTTCGTAACAGAAAAACAAGGAATACTATTTATCAAGAATATCTGGTCAAATGGAAAGATTGTTCAAAAGAAAGCTCAACATGGGAGTGAGTAAGTACTTTAATGAAAAGGTTTCCCAATTTACTGTTGGACCGTCCAAGTATCGTTTTCAAGGATGAAACCATCGATGACATGCGACTCCTTGCCTTAGGAGAAAGGAAGATAAAGCCAAGAAAAAATGTTGCATAGTAGGAAAATGCTAAAAGATAATTGTCACTTAGAGAAGATGCATAAATGCTCTTGCTAGATTGATTAATTTGCATTGGAATGATAGGACTTACGTCATGTATAGTATTGGAACCTTTAGCATATGCCTTAGGCTAAAGGAGGGAATATTAAGTAAATTCTACTCTTTGGCCCCAAGGGGGAGAGTGAATATGCAATGGAATTATTGTCATATCTATTATTGTATTGTTTGGGAAACAATTAGTTTTGTTGGTTGATTGAACAACACCCTAAATGTTTTTCTTTCAATCAAGGGATTGTTGCATTGTGATTTGGATAAATATTCCAAGGCTTGTGATGATGGCAAATGAATGGCAGGGGTCTATAATGACAAGTTGCCATGGGAATAAAGGAATATTTTTCTAGAAGATGATTTTAGGGTTGATTGCTTTGATTGTGCTTGAATTTTAATTGGATTAATTAAGAAAGGATATTTTGCACACGTGGATCATATCCAAGATCACATCGCGGATTATCCCAAAAGGCCATTGCTCGATTCAGAGGCCAATGGTCAAGTGGTGAAAAGGCCAACCCCACAGAAATGGCATCTCACTCCTAGACCGCTTGTGGGTCAAGTGGATCTCTGGATACCCCTTGCCTATCCAGAATGGAGTTGAAGATCCCTGTGAACCCAACGTCTGGGACGTTGGAAGATCCTATTCTAGATAAAGGATGGAAATTTTGGTGCCATGTGATTTGGACCAGGTACTTTTGTTGGACAGAAGGGATACATAATTCTCCTATATGGGCAGGAGACAAATATTAACTTATAGATAAGTTAAGGAACTTGTTTGATAAAAGGACTGCTTGTTTTATTTTTATGCATGTGTTGTAAATTATGTGAATGGACTCTGTGCCCTAAAAGGCTTAATTAATGAAGCTGATTTTAAATGTCACACATAAATGTGATAGGACCTAATTAGACAACTAAAGCTATCAAGGAAAGTGCAGTGCACATGACTTGGGTCCGTCCTATGAAAGGGTGGTCTTGGTTAGCTGGGAACTTTTCTCAAAAGACGTAATAACTAAATTGTGAAGACCTAGAGCCAGTAGAGTTAGAATCCCAATTTATGTTGTTTTAGGGGAGCGGAGTGGGACTATGCCTTATGGGCAGAGAGGTTGAGCTTCACATCCCTCTCGTTTTCCATTCTCCATGAACCAAGTGCAGCATAAATCCACTTCGACTCTATTGTTCCTAGGCAAAGTGGTTCATCTAGAGCTCAATGCTAGCTACTTCCTAGAGACTTGGCTGATAGGAAAGAAACCTTGACTTCAAGTCGGTTCTAAGTGGAAATGGCTAGATACTTCTGCTTCGGGGAAGAATCGGGAAGACCTAGATCACAAACCTTGTGACATTCCTTGCGAGTGCTAGGTGATGTTTCCTAGACTCCCCTCCTGATGGGCTGCTAATATGTGTCCCACAAGTGGACAAGCAGACACATTACAGTTGGTATCAAAGCAAAACTTCATGATGATACATGATTGATTAATGTTCGGTTCATAGACATATCCTAAACAGAAATAACCTAAGTGGTATGGCTTGATTGTCAGGCATCTTCTGCACCTACGAATACTAACATGCAAGAGAAGAACTTTCTTCTCAAGCAAATTAAGGCACCCAAGTTTGATGGAGAAGGGTTAGACGTTGTAGCAGAAGCAGAGATATGGATTGAGACGATGGATGATTATTTCTCTGCTTTGAGAACTGCCTCCATGAATTAAGTAATGATTGGAAAACTTAAGTTAGTTGGCCAGGCTCAGTTATGGTGGAAGCAATGGTGCAAAGATCAAGGTATTTCTGAAGTCTTTGTTACGTGGACTCAGTTGAAAGATGATGTACGCAGATGATACCTTCCGCAAACCTACCAGACCTTGAAGATGAATGAATTCTTCAAGCTCAAGCATCTGGAATTAACCGTGGAAGCTTACTACTCAAAGTTTATAATCCTACTAAAATATGTGCCACCTATGGATATTGCACAGCAAGTATCCAAGTTTTGCCATGGCATGAACACTCCTCTAAGCCACCGTCTTGAAGAAATGCATCCAACAAACTTGCAAGACGCATTATTCCGAGTGAATCCAATAGTCAAAGAACTTAAATTGAGCAATTGTAGCAAAGATGACTATAGAGATCATGATAAGAGATGCCATATGTGTGGAGAGATAGGGCACATTTGTAGGAAATGTCCCTACCGTCAATGCTTCCATTGTAATGAGCTAGGACACATCCAAGCATACTGCCCTGATCTAAGTCTAGAAGACATTGAGCATCCAAGAAAACGAAGCTACACAGGTGCAGTCTATGGATATATAAACGAATCAGATGAAGACGAAGATCTAGAGCCCACTAAACCTTATTAGGAGGACTAAAATTCCTAGAAGCTTAATCAGCATGTAACACAATTGAGAATAAATCCTACTCTTATACCTATGGTTAATTCGAATAATATGAGTGCACTACTTGAAACATTAAGAGTCATGCAGCGGATGCATGGTGGGTCTTAATCCATAGGTCATAAGTCCCATTCGTGCTTGTCTTCCTCAAGTTTCTCTCAAGATGAGGACATCTTGATTTCTCTAAGGGGTGGAGGATGTAATATTTCCACGCAATAAAAGTTAGTTGGTTAGTTTGAAAGTTAGTTAGAAAATTAATAAGTTAGTAAGATTACTAACTAAAGACTAATTAAGGTAAAAACTGACTAGCATTAATAGCTAATAATTTTCATTCAATTAAAAATATATTTAAAAAATTAAGAGTCATAAATCTCACATTTTTCTCGGATTGATAAGGACCATAGCCACCCTTCACGAATAGTACAATGTGAATGGGACTTATGAGCCATATTAATCACTAGTATTAAAGTGTATAGATTGAATGGTCCAAAAATATTAGATTCTTGGGGAAATAAAAACTATTATATTTTAGATATTATCCTAGAAAGATAGAACTAAAAGTCATTTAAAAGAAAAGACAAGTGATGTTTTAATTAGTTTTGAAGATTTTATAAAAAGAGAAATAAAGAAAAGTGATTGGAAAAATCGCGCGCACCGCGATCTAGTCTACAAACAATAGACAACAATTCGAATTGAGAAAAGAAGGAGTAAACTAAGAGATTTCTAACTAAGTTTGTTCACGTTTTACCCCCCTTTTGGAGCCAAGATAACCATCAAATTTATGATATGAGAATTAGATCATTGAGTCTTCTAAGAGCCCCTCCACTCTTGTTCTTAGACTTATCCCCTCCTCTCTAATTCATTATAAATATGAGCATTAGATCATTGAGTCTTCTAAGCTCCCCTCCACTCTTGTTCTTAGACTTATCCCCTCCTCTCTAATTCATTATAAATATGAGGCATGGGGAGGCACAAGGAAGTATAAGGAGACCCCAAAAGGCTGCAAAAGAGAGGGAGAGAGACAGTATACCCCTCCAAGAGATTGTGGGAGAGAGCTTGAGAGAGAGAGAGAGAGAGAGAGAGAGAGAGAGAGAGAGAGAGAGAGAGAGAGAGAGAGAGAGAGAGAAGAGTTACCCCGAGAGGTTGCACAATTTTACTCTATCTCGATCCTCGATTTAACCATCTTCTCTTTTACTCTCCCATCTCGAATCTATTCCACCTTCTTAATCTCTTGAGTCTACTTGTGGACGATGGCCTCCAAGTGAAGAATGTTGCATGTGGATGACAATCCTACAACCAGTAACAAAGCTTCGGGCAAAGACATCACTATCAATCCAATTGCGGTACCAGTCGTAAGTAATGTATTTTCAAATGGATAGATACTTGTTTTAATGTTCGCAAGAGATGCATTAGGCTCTGTAACTTGTGGTGCTAGAATAGGTCATTGAAAAGGATAAATCGCATCTCATATGTTTAAAGATGAAGTTTGTCAAGTGCTTGTATCAAGGGGAGTTAAATTGCACCTAGTTGCTATGTGATAAATCCATGCATAGCATAAGCAACATATGGGACACTAAAGTATTGAGCATTGATGAGTCTTTGATTAATCTTTATCGAGGATAATATTGTTTAAAGTTTGCAAATGCATATACACTGTACATATATAGGAGAGATTATGTAAACTTTACATCGATGACATGCGACTCCTTGCCTTAGGAGAAAGGAAGATAAAGCCAAGAAAAAATGTTGCATAGTAGAAAAATGCTAAAAGATAATTGTCACTTAGAGAAGAGGCATAAATGCTCTTGCTAGATTGATTAATTTGCATTGGAATGATAGGACTTACGTCATGTATAGTATTGGAACCTTTAGCATATGCCTTAGGCTAAAGGAGGGAATATTAAGTAAATTCTACTCTTTGGCCCCAAGGGGGAGAGTGAATATGCAATGGAATTATTGTCATATCTATTATTGTATTGTTTGGGAAACAATTAGTTTTGTTGGTTGATTGAACAACACCCTAAATGTTTTTCTTTCAATCAAGGGATTGTTGCATTGTGATTTGGATAAATATTCCAAGGCTTGTGATGATGGCAAATGAATGGCAGGGGTCTATAATGACAAGTTGCCATGGGAATAAGGGAAATTTTTCTAGAACATGATATTAGGGCCGATTGCTTTGATTGTGCTTGAATTTTAATTGGATTAATTAAGAAATGATATTTTACACGCGTGGATCATCTCCAAGATCACATCGCAGATCATCCCGAGAGGGCACTACTCGATTTACATGCCTATGGTCGAGTGGTGAAAAGGCCAACCACAAAAATGGCATCTCACTCCTAGACCGCTTGTGGGTCAGGTGGAGCCCTGGACACCCCTTTCCTGTCCAAAATGGAGTTGGAGATCCCCGTGAGCCCAACTTATCACCAAGAGTTGAGTCATCCAAGGCTCGGGGGGGGGGGGGGGGGGGGGGGGGGGTAAGACTTTATGACAAATTGGTGATGCTATCAATATGATCATGTGACTTATCTTTTTCTAGATTTCTTCAAAAAAGAAATAGAGAAATAAATATTCATAAACTCAAAAGAAATTTAAAAATTTCTCATCCTACTGTTGAAACACTAACCTTAATATATTTTCCCTCTATTACATTTTGGAACTCCCGCCTTCTCTTCTTTTCCCATTTTTCCATTCTACAACATAGTAGGCCGTACTCTGTGAACTGAGCGGAGGTGCACAGATTTCATGATAGAAAAAGAAAAGACACTTGAGAAGTCTTAAGTCAAGAAGCAATAGTATTCAACTTGCTATTGAGCTTTCTGGAGTTTGACACTATTATACCACATCATCAATTGACGCAACTTAGTAATATTCTGCAATCTCCAAGCGTGCGCGTAGGTACAAGAAAGTACATCTCTTGATTGAAGGGTTATCTAATAAGATGAATAGCACATACCTATCATCATCTCCTATAATATAATATTAATCATAGTTCATCATAAGAAGTGTTAATATTTCTAATCTGCTAGACTCTCATCGACTCATTGGTGCATTTTAAATTTTTCCCCTACAGCATGATAAGGCGTGAAATATAGAGACCTCATGGATTTCAATATCGATCACCATCACTAAGCTCCAGTCCATGTACAATTTTGCAATGTATTATAAGCTTCTTTGTAATATGTTTTTTTAATATAGTATGGCTGTACTGTCATCAATATATTATAATGATCATCTTTTCAAAATGCTATGGTTGTCACCTAGCTTATAACTGGGTGTATCTGAAATGAACCACACCCTTGCTTGGCAATGTCTAGAATAAACTATTGCTATAGGTCTCTAACTTGTTGACCATGGCACCAAACCATGCATCAGAGCATCAAATCAATTGTATCAGAGCAAAAATGTCCATTTTGGGTTGTTGTTCTCCTATAGAGACAACACTAACTTTCTCTTCCTCTGGTTGCAATAGCTTACTGCTCTCCTGTACATTGATGATACTCCTATTCTTTCTATTACAGTTGAGACTTGAGGAGGGACGTTGCCCAGGAAGCTTTGGTACTAATGATCTGAAGTTGGCCACATAAATCTTGACCACTTTAGGGGCCTTGATACAAACTATCCTAGTAGCTAGGGACTGCTTAATCTCCTACTTGATGGGGGATGGTTATAAGATGAAGTCAGGGTAACTATTCATAGGTTGTAAGATGGAGGTAACCAAGCTGTTGAGGTCCTTAAGCTTGTATCATCTGTTACATATTTGTAAAACAGAAACAACATCTATGATCCAAGTGAAAGATGCAATAGAGATCCTGAGTAGGTTTTTAAAGCTATTCAAGGCCAATAGAGATAGCTAGCCATACCAGCCATGAAACCAAGAATGGCTTCATGGGAGAAAAATTTTGTTATTACTTGCTTGACCATATTCATCACCACCAGCTATTACTTGCCTTGCTGCATCAAGAGCTACTAGGTCTGATGGATCTGCGAGCGGCAAAATGGAAAATAGTGTCCTGCTGGTCCTCCACCCCTTCCTTTTTCCTGCATGCATCCTTGTACTGTGCAACAGTGCTACTTTGACATCCTGCCGGTATCAACAGCACCAACATCAACAAAAAAAATGGTCATACCTTATACATTAATGGCAAGATGAATAGTCATGGGTATTCTACAAGATGGACAATCATGGGATTTTTGCAAGATGGACATGGCATTGATATAATATAGACATTTAATCCATTGCCATCTCCATGACCAATCGAGTCCATTGCATCTGATACTTCAAAAGAATAATTGGTCACATTGCTAAGTATTAGAAGTTTGCAATTGTATACAATGATCATCAGAGCAGAAATGGCTTTCAATCCTATCATACCAAGCAAGTGATCTAGGACACAATCTGTGGCCTTTCTCCATTATATTTGAGGACTTTCTATGATTGAAAATGCTTCATACATGAGCATATCAACTGGGAATTTAAAGGCTCAAATGCTAGATTTTGCATTCCCTTGATAAAAATCATGTACTTCACTTATTCCTCCAATGCTAGATTTTACATTCCCTACATTGCAACATGATCAGAAAGAGGCTTAGCAGTAAGAAGGCCAGAAGCACTACCCTTGATAAAAACCATGTACTTCTAGATTGGTTGGGGAAGAGTAGGTTGGTGATCCCTGAAGGAATCTGCCATGGTGACCCAGAACTTTTGAACTTGCTCCTAATAAAGCTTGCAAGTTCAAAAAACAAGTTCAATCATCTACTACCCAAGTTCAAAACCAGCAAAATGATGATGTTAGAGATAAATCAAGACAGGAATTATGAGAGTGCTAAAACTTCAACTTCTCATAGTGGGTAAAATACCAACCCAGTGGAATTCTTCTAATAATGTAGGCTATCAATCATTAAAGATATGAAAACTTCTTTCTCAGGCCTATCAATCATTCTTTAAGTTAAACCCCAAAACAAAAAACTCAAGCTAGTGGATACAAGTATTCAAGCAATAATTGGGCCTTACCTGTTGCATGGTGAGACTTGATTAATTGCCATTGCAATGTGGGCATGTAGCTCTTACTGATTTCTTCTTTTTCTTCCACTCTATACAATGTACACAAAGTATAGATAAGATACAACATAAAGGAAAGTAGTCTACTAAGTCAAACATTGGATAACAACATACAACACTAATCGATTGTCGCTGAATCTTTGTCAAGTTGAGGTAGGTATAACAAACTAAATATAATAAGTGATAAGTCAGTGGCATGTGAGTATCATAATGACCACCAACGTACTAAGTGTAAATATGCGGGCCCATCTAGCTAGGTGATCCATCATCAATGTCCTCACATGTTGAGCTTGCCATCTCAACACTCCCCCTCAAGCTCAACTCTATCCTTATAACTACAAGTAAGCTTAGGAACTTTTGAGGCTTCTCTTCACCCAATGCCTTTGTGAAAATGTCAGCTATTTGATCCTATGTGCTAACATATACTAAGTCAATCTCTCCTACAAGTACATTTTCTCTCACAAAGTGGTAGTGCACCTCAATGTGTTTTGTCCTAGCAGGGAACATTGGATTCCTAACTAGTTGTATGCTACTCATGTTGTCACAATGAATGACAACTGAACCATCTCCCTATACATCCAAATCACTTAATAACTTTTGCAGCCATATCACCTCACATGTTGCCATAATAGGACCTCTATACTCAGCCTCTATACCCGATAAAGCAACTGTACATTGCTTTTTGTTGCTCCATGTAATAGTTGCACTACCAAGCAAAAACATGAATCCACTAGTAGATCTTTTGTATGACATGCTACCATCCCAATCTGCATCTATGTATCCAAAGACATTTGCATCTTTATGTGCCTCATAAAAAGTTCCACAATGTAAAGTGGACTTCACATACCTCAATATACGTCTACTACATCTAAATGAGGCTTTCTAGGCATCTGCATAAATTGACTGACAAGGCCAATAGCATAGCTCAAGTTTGGCCTTGTGATAGTAATGTAAATCCAACTCGTTACTATCTTCCTGAACATAGTAGGGTCTTCTATCTCATCCCCAATGTTAGCACCCAAATTTACATTTTGCTCCAATGGTATTGAAAGAGGCTTACATACTATCATATCATACTTGGATAACATATCCAAGCCATACTTCCTTTGGGATAGCCATATATCATCATCACATCTCTAAGCACCTCAATACCAAGAAAGTATCTCAGCTCACCCAAATCCTTCATCTCAAACTTCTTCTTCAAGAAGTCCTTAACTTCAACAATCCCATTGTCACTATCATATGTAAAATATAATCAAGTCATCCACATAGATGACTATGGCGACCAAATCTTCATCTCCCCTTCTCACATAAAGTGAGTGATAAATATCAGAAATACAAAATCCAATATTGACAAGATACTATTTGATCTTGTTAGACCATGCTCCACGTGCTTGCTTTAGCCCATAGAGAACCTTCTTTAACTTGCACACATATGTGGGATGCTCTAAATACTCATAACCTATAGGCTACTCCATATACACTTCTTCTTGCAATTCACCATGCAAGAAGGCATTCTTAACATCCATTTGCTGCAAAATCCAACCTACTACCAAGGCAGTCACACATTTAATAGTTGTCATCCCAGCAAATGACTTTACTGAATGCCATATGTTTGAGCATAGCCTTTTGAAACTAGCCTAGCCTTATACTTGCTAACTGAACCATCTACATTATGCTTGACTTTGTAAACCCACTTATAGCCAATAACTTTCTTACCCTTTGGCAAGGGTACCAAATCCCAAGTCTTATTGGCTTGTAATGCAGCCATCTCCTCATCCATTGTTGCATCCCGATGAGCATAACCAAAATCATTCTCAAAAGAAGTGGGCTCAACATCCTCAACTACCTTCACCATATATGCATAATGGTGAGTTGCATAACCTTCAAAATCAAATCTTTTAATAGGGTATCTGACCCTGTTAGACTTGTGTACCACTGAATCACTTAGTGGAGCCTTTACATTACTATGTGCTCTCTGTACACTTGGTGTCCTCACACTGAAGGAATATCAAGCTCATCATCCAAAATTTGTGAACCACTAGAATCTCCATCAGGTCCCAAATTACTAGTAGATGCATCATTACCATCCAACACTTTCTTCTTTCATTTGTCTTTTCCTGTAACACTTATAGATTCACATGAAGATGTGGGGATACGCCTTAGTCTCTCAGACCAAGGGATCACTGTAGGTGTGGTACCAGATGATGTTTCTGGTCCACTAAGACTCTGTGATTCTTGCTTTTCTTTCTACACATAGCTATTATGATCATTATCATCTAATACATCACTAGCAGATGCATACCAACTACTCATCTCATAAAAAATAATATCTCTACTCACTCTGAACTCACAGGTGACAAGCTTATAACATTGATACCCTTTCTGCTCTAAAGAGTATCCAATAAAAATACCAACTGCTCATCTCATAAAAAATAACATCTCTACTCACTTTGAACTCACAAGTGACAAGCTTATAACATTGATACCCTTTCTGCTCTAAAGAGTATCCAATAAAAATACCAAGTGCTCATCTTATAAAAAATAACATCTCTACTCACTCTGAACTCACATGTGACAAGGTTATAACATTGATACCCTTTTTGCTCTAAAGAGTATCCAATAAAAATATATTTTTCAACCTTTGGATCAAGCTTCTTGCGTAGCTCATCAAGTACATGAACATATGAAACACAGCAAAATACCTCGTACGATACATTGGGCTTCTTGCCTATAAAGCATTCTACAACGTGAGGTGTCGGCCAGTCTCAATCCAAATTACACATTTTAATAGTCTATCAGTAGGTTTTCCAAAATGATGCCACTCGACGCTCCCTTGGAGTATCATGAGGTTTTTCACTTAGGCCCTACTGAGTCTACATTGAAACGGAAGAGTTTCGGTCAAATCCACTAGGATCGACCTAAATTTTGAAGTTCTTAAAATTAGATTGGTCTTCTAACAGCCAGCTAGCATTGGTAATTTTGAGTTTCCACTTCCTACAAGATTACTTGAACTAAAGCGAACTTCCCATTGCACTTGGTTCAAAGAGAATGGGAGATTGAGGGGAGTGTGGTATGTCAACCCTCCTACCCATAAGGAAAAATCCCATTCCGGCCCCCCTAAAACAATGCAAGTCAACTCTACTTAATGACTAGTTGGTTAATTTATCATCTTCCTATTTCTATCGCCGATTTAGAAAAGCTCCCAGCTAACAAGGACTACCCCTACCATTGAACGGACCCATCAGGGGTCATTGCCCATCTGCTTATTTTGATGATGATATCATCTTCAGTTTTTTAATTACCTATGATACATTTATTGAAACATATACAACGAGCTTTCTTAATTAGTCGGTTAAATCATAGGTTCCTTCACGTGATTTATTTCATGAACATGCATACAATTCAAATAACCCTTGAATTTTTAAAAAAATCCTTTATTATATTGGAAGTTTATTACATTTTTCATCTTTTCGATCTTGTGGAACATATACAGAATTCCTCTAGGATATTCTGTCCACCAAGATTCCTCCCTTGTAACTAGTATTAGGGTTCCAAGGATTCCATCCTAGGTCGTGAAGGGGCTTGTCGAATTCTAGGAGTAATGCAAAATTTACGGCAAGAGTTCCCCCTTGGCATACACATTTCTTACTACTTAAGACTATCCATATGGAAAAACCTTTCCACTATGGAGCCGGTCTAAGCCTCTCAAAGCAATAATTATGACCCCCTTAGAGCAAGGACTCATAGCTAGCTTGGGGATAGCCTAGCGCAATCTTTCCTTTTATCCTGTTTGTTAATGTTTTTAATCATAGATCTAGATTCTAGCAAATACAAAAAATCCTTTCAAACAATGATAATCACACCTTCATACATTTCACAACTTCACATAGCTGTAAAATTTCCGCTACGAAATATTAATGACTCTAGACCTCGCATAAAAGCGGTTCGAAGTAATCTCTCACAAAAAAAAAACCTTGGGCTAAGTGCTCCCTCTGCATGCATCAATAAACACCATCCCCACGTCGTGTATAGGAAGTCGTGGCTCAAAACCCGTAGATCACCATGGGAACACCCCTCTAGGGGAAAAAGGAATAAAGGATTATTTGCAAATTTTTTTACTAAACCCCATCCCCTTCAGTCGTTGCATGGTGGGGAGAGGGAGTATGGTGGAGCTTGAGTGGTGGAGGGGCATGGGGAGGGGGAAACAAGCACCCTGCCACTTGTGTGGCCACCCACCCCTTAGAGCTATATGAACCCCCCTCCCAAGCTTGAGGGGAGGAGGAGGAAGGATTGATCGTGCTGCCCGTTGCCCACCGCCTGTCTGCCTGCCGCGGCCACGCTGCCATGCCACCATGTTGCCACGCCGCCACGCTGCCACTGCTACCATCATCGCCTTCACCATCATCATTTCCCCATCCACATCATCTCCCCATCCACATCATCTCCCTATTTCCAGAAGCTTGGAAGCTTCTATTGAAGCTTCCATAGGCCTTGTTCACCCGTGCCTTCCTGGTTTTCTTAAAATCGTGTCTTGCAAGGCCTAATTCTTGCATAGGGAAGAAATCTCAAGCAGTAGGGAGTTTTGGAAATCGGATAAAAGGGCAAGGAGAGTTTGCAGAGTCGAAGTCTATTGTGTTAATGGCTCCTAAGAAAAAGTTGAGAGGAGCACACGCGGGAGCTCCCACCCCGAGTACGAGAGTGGACAACGCCCTAGTTCTTAATGCCCAGGTTCCAATAATATTCCCACATGAAAAGGATGCATGAAGCATGTTTTAATTCTCATAGGAAAGTTTAAATGCATTGGGAAATTTATATACTCATACGATCTACAAAGTCTAGTTGCATGTCGTGTATTTGCAATTGCTTGCACTTTTGTGGTCAAGGGTAGTCGCAATTCTGAATGCATGATGCATAAGTAAAAATATGGAATTGTGCAAAGGCATCCTTGTTGCATCGCGCTCACAAAAGACAAGGCATATAACACATAATGCACTTATGTAATAATTCCCTAGTTGTGACTCATGTATAAAATAATCATAGACGCCCATTAAATGATGTCCGAATAGTTGCAATACATGGAAAGGATTTATGTACTTTGCAAATCGCATGCGATGATAATTACATTCTAGGTTGGGTTAAGTGCTAAAGTAAGGATTATATCAATGATGGACTCATGGCATTCGCTCATGCATGGAGTTCTTTTATCAGAGTTTGAATTTGGGAAAGGATGCATCTTCATTAAAAGCTTGAATACGATGCATAAAACATGGGGTTTTCAAGAAAAGCTCTAAATGTCAACCAACGTTGCATAAGGCAAGGAAAAGAAAGATCACTATAGGTCCTATAGTGCATAAAGGAAAAAGGTCTATGGTCTTGAAATTGCATATTCGCATGGAATGATATAACTCATAAATCTTGCAGTTACTTACATCTTTTAGGGAAAGTACTTGCAAGTTTAGAATAAAGTGTTTGCATCTTGAGAAGGGAAGATCATCTGTAATCATGGGTTGGTTAGATCAACTAAGTAATTTATGTGTAATCGTGTAACTCACATGAGACCCATAAAGACGTGAATAGTTAACGTACGACGATCACCTCAATGTGCTAGGTTGGGTTAAGCTATGTTAAAATTTTGCCTAGTATCGCACTTAGGATGCCAATCTAATATTTCCAATCTCAAAGGTCCTACACACATTCTCAAAATGTTAGGACTATCTAATCACCCGTGCAAGAATGATCTAGGGTTCTCACCCTAAGGATTGGTTGACCAAATACTAGACCTCCACAAGGAATTTAGGGACCCTAGGGCCAAAACGTTTATCGGCCTAGTAGGGTTAGGGTTTTGGATCAGGTCAATAGGACTCCCAAGTCCTATATCTTGGTCAAAGGTATTCTTGATCAAGGAACACCTTGTGTTAGGTATTGACACCTATCTCATGCAACAAGTTTTTACGACATATGCTCTTGTGTCTAAATCACAAAATGGTACTACAACACCTTAGACCAAGTTTAATTTTTCTAGAAGTTTTTATGACACTTTTCCTTGGGACTCATTTGCCAAGATGGGGGGTAATTATGAATTTCCTAGTAAGCAATTGACCAATCAAGTGAGGACAACGGGGTTGTCCAGGATTTATTGACCATAAGATATGGAAACCTAAAGTAGTGACAATTTGGGTTAACATGGTATAAACCCTAACCCAAGGAAAAAGGGTAAACAAGCAACTCAGCTTATGAAACCCTTGGGATCTTACCAAGTCGCGATTGATCCAGGATCGAATGCTAGAAGTATTCAAGGAGAAGAAATCACACCTTAGCAGTTGGCCATACAAACAACCACTTCCAGCATTTGAGTAGAAGACAGCTTCTTTTGAAGTTCCTCCTGAAGAAGATGCACCACCATTTCTCTGTTCCTCAGAAATTAGAAGAGCAATCAACTCCTCAAAATCAGGAAATCTTTCACGAACTGAAATGGATGTCCGAAACTATGCATAATCCTTTCCTAGACCATTCAAGGTCACAGAAACTAAATCATCATCTTCCACTGGTGACCCAATGGAAGCAAGTGCATCTGCAATCTTCTTCACCTTCATGTGGTAGTCATTGATGCTCATATTTTCTCTTTGCACATTGTGCAACTCTTGCTTGAGCTGCACTTTCCTGGTTTGCGTATTTGTGCTATACATTTTTGACAAAGTATCCCATGCCTCCTTTGGCGTACTTGAAATGCTGATAAACACCCAATACATAACTTTCCTGGCTCTCTCATGCCATGCTTTAAATGTCTGCATTTGCTGTTGATTGGGAACATCAGGAAGAACTGGTTCTTCTTCAT
>NW_028229902.1:0-48821 GCF_053477565.2 Lygodium microphyllum | reverse complement strand
TCTAAGGATATGCATGTGCAATTCACCGTGACTAGCTCAAATGATGCTCGATCTTCACAAGTGAAGGTGCAAAGCGCAACAAAAGACACTACCACTTCTAATCAGCGTGAGGACTTGACACCATAGTCTACCAATAATAGCCAGTCCAATGAACAAGCCACTACTACTTCCAATCAGGAATCACAGCAGTCACATCCTTATGTCCCTTGCAGAACCTGTCCTTAGCAATTCACATGTGGAAGAGGTGTCACAACCAATATCCTTGACACCTCCAACACTTTCGAAGCACCTAAGGCCTAGGCTTGAGGAGAAATCTCTCGAAGATTTGGCCAAGGAGATGGCGCATCTGACCAATGAACCACAGATGAAGTGCATGATGAAGCTTGATCAAAAGATGATAGCCATCACACGTGTGTATGTCCATGTGGACATTGGAAAGCCAACACCAGAGCACACAAAGCTTATAGGTGAACCCCTAAGCAACAACATGTTTGCTCCCACTATGTAGCTGTCGTCACTGAAGAAGTCATAAAGGACATCCCAAAGGCCACAGCTAGAGAATTGCGCTTGATACCCTCACTCTATACTGCTCAATGTGAGATAAACAAGGAAAAGCTTGCGAAGCAATCAACCAAAAAGGGAAAGGACAAGGCAACTTTGTCCAAAAATGGTACTCCAACTAGAGTTTGGAAGCCAAAATTGGCCATCAACTAATGACACTCGCTGAGCAAAGGAAAGCCATTTGGCCATCAATACATGATCCCACGTACATTGCCCCAACCTCATTACAAGCGTTGGCGTCCATGAGGTCGAGCTTTCTGCCACTGTCCAAAAACATCCTTTTTATGATAAACTGCTTCTAGAAGAAGATCTACATGTGGCTAATAGGTTAGGAGTAGGCAGCATGGTTCTTGATGTTAGTGCATATGTATTTTGCCTCACTCAAGACCCTGCAATCCTAGATCTCTATGCTTCCCATCAATACAACCCTGACTTCTTCAGCTAGTTCTGTCCAAGCCTACATGACAAGAACCCTAAACCCTCTCTTGGTTCTATACTAGAGTCACCCAAACCTCTAGAGCAAGAGAAATAAAGCTCTAAACACAACACCCGCTCTGATAAGAAGCAATGGAGGCATGTTCCAATGGGTAAGGGCAAGAGTCTAGAGCACATGCCCAACCAAGAGCAACTGCCAATGCAATGGATAAGGGACTAAATGAAAGAGAATTTGCTAAAGAGCTAGACTCTCCACAAAGAGAGGCAGTTGTACTCTCACAACCTAGCGAGGTTGTTCAACAGGTCGTAGCTATGTCCCATGAGGACACACTAGAGAAAGAAAATGTTAAGACCCAACTAAGCACATCAACAAATGACCTAGTTCAGGGTCCTAACTCTTTAAAGGATACACCTCAATTGCCCAAGAAAAAGAGGAGAAAACAACGAAAATAACTGCAATCGCAAGTGGTGGTAGACACTAAGAAGATTGAGACCAAGGGTGGTGAAGAACTGAGGAATGAAGCATCAAGGCCACCCTTAAATGAACCCATTGCCATCTCTCCTAACATCGGTGAAACCTCAAACACATCCATGTGTTCTCATAAGTCAAAGCAACCATTACCATCAATGGTTGCTTGCAACACTCAATCCACTGACCACAACAAAATTTGCATTGACCAATCAAGAGTGGATACAACATTGTCACAACAGGGTAACAAAACTATACCAATCACATATGAGGAGAACCATGACACAATAGCAGCAAAGCCTCAGGAGGAGAAACATGAAAACCCCGAGGACATAAGCAATCCTAGCATTGACCAATCTTGCAAAATCTAGGCCTAAGTCCCCCAGCTATGCTAAAGTCCCAAAACCTTGCATGAGATAGCAACCAAGCAAGCCTTCATAGTGCATAGAAGTGTCACAGAGTGCTTGACCAAGTTGGATGCTAAACTCAAATTATTTGCATGTGTCTAGTCCTTCCAGACATGGGCACATTCCCTAGGGAGTAGCTTGAGGAATACTTGCCATATCTACTATCGTGGGAAGAAGAAGAATATCTTAACGAGCACTATGACAAGCTCCTACATGAACGCATGCAACTCATCTTTGACGAGGATGCTGACGAACTATGCTTAACTGTGACATTCAATGAAGCGCTTTGCCAACCAAAACTCTTAGAGATAGAGCAACTAAAGTGACACAATTAGAGAGTCGAAGTCAATTTGAAAAACGTTGGTTTGAAAACCGTGCTACAATGGTCGAACTTGGAGCCCAGTCTCAGAGAAGCGATTGGCCAAATGGTGGTCTCAAAGAGACCCGACCTATGTGGCACCAACTTCCTTTCGAGTACTGACTACCATTTGGGATATGGACTTAGCTAGAGCTAGCTAAGAGAACTTTCTGATTGATAAAAATCTCACTGAGGAGAAGCTACATGTTGCCAGTAGACTCGAACAAGGTACCATGCTACTCGATGCTGCGAAATATTTATTGTTATTGAGTGGGCTACCATGAGTACTAGATTCGTGTGCCACACTCAAGTAGAATCCTAAGTTCTACAATTGGTTTTAATCCTCATGAAGTGACATGGATTTATAAATGTGTATATAAATAAACAATGTGTTTTGTGACTGTGTATAGATAATACAAAAAAAAAAAAGCAAAGCCAACACACAAATAAGCAATGATAATCAAGCGCAGGTGATATGCATCCAAGTCAACACTATGGGATTCAAATAAGTGATGCCTTTTTTAGCTGCACCTACTCATTATGATTGAAGCATATGACTTGCACGTGCTCTCATGAGTTGTCAAGTGGATGCAGAATGACACAGGTCTTTGTATGAAAGCGTTCAATGTCCAAGTCACCATAAGATCACCCACCCCACAAAGAGCCATAACAAAAAAAGCAACAAAAATACCAAGAATAAAGAGCCATGATGGAAGTCCCATTGCTGAAAGAGAAAATCACCCTTGCAAATAAAGCATACATTGCATTTGAGCATGGCCCAAAGCATAGTCATTGGCTACTCTCTCTTTCTTGGCCAAACTCTACATGTAACTCACTGCAGTTACCACCTCAATTGTACCGATGTCTCACATGTTACAAAGAGGTTTGCAAAATCTCAAGTGTATCTCTCCATCTCAATAACTGTTCCTCTAGCAACAAGACTAGTAACACAATCATCCTTGTAATGTCCATTTTTCACAGCCTTTGGATCTCAACATTTCTCAGTCCAAATGAAAGGCTCATTGCATCAATGTATTGCATTGGTTATATTCATTTTTATTTTTTTTAAGGGGAGAGCAAAAAAAAAGAGTCCACCAGTGGCCTTGGTCGATTGGGTCTGTCCCTAATCCCCTACCCCTTCTACACATCCCCCACAAATGTTCAGGGCACATCAAAGGCATGACATACCTAGGGAGCTCGTCTCGCCCATGGTTAGACCTATCACCCCGAACCATTTACACAATTCTTTTTCGATGTCCATCTTAGTGCCATTGCAATCAATAGTGGTAAGCAAGGCATGGAAGACCATGGAAAGTACATTGTACTCTTCAACCATTACAAGTAGCCACCAACTACCAAAAGCTAAGGTGTCAAACAATGAGCTTAATTATGCTACGTTGTGTTGACAAAATCACAAATGATGTCTCAAAAACCTTCAAGTGTACTTCTCCTCAACATCGACAATTTTTCCACCCCATTGGACTTACTTCATCCACCCATTGCTACGAGGAACGGGACGACTAGCAGTCTTCTAACTACGTAATATCTAAGTATGCACATGCACTCACATAATATTTGCACCACAATATATACACAATTTGGGTCCCGAAGTGTAGGACAATACTCTCAGCTTGCTTAGAGCTCAACCTGTCTCCCAAACTAATCAAACTACATCTTCTACACGATAAGAAGACCAGCACTACCCCCATGGAGAGACCGCATATGAGAGGTTGCAAGTATTGAAGACTTCAACAAAAGTGTCATCATCCATTCATCAACATTGAACTCTAAATTCTTATCCTTTATCATCATGCAAGCCCACCAAAGAATCGTCACATGCAGAATCCCTAGACACCAACACCTGTGCCAGTCATCACTGCAACTGCCAACAAAGAACAACCCTATCTCCAACTATAACAACCCTATCACCATCAAATCCTACCAACACAGTATCCCCAATGACCTTTATCCGCACCACCACCAAAACTCCTCCACCGCAAACCACACCAGTCCCTTTCAACCACGTCTTCAGTGCACGCTAAAGCCTGCTACCTTTGATGGAGAGTGTCATGGGATTGGCACTCATCTAGGAGGGGGTTGATGTTAACCCTTAGACAAACAAGGTGGAAAATCTGGAAAATCTAAAGCAGAAGACAAGGCCAAGGCAAAAGTGAAATGGAAGACGAAGGCGCACCAAGAAAAATATGGAAACGCAAGAAGTGCAGAAAAGTCCTAAATCAAGGAGAAAGGTGCACAAGAAAAAGCGCAAGTCGATACTTTTGTAAAAGAGCGCAAGGTGCACCATGATTTATTTTAAGATCTTTTAAGAGCACGCGGGCTCTCACCCGTGCAAATTGTAAAGGTAGATGGGCAGTAGGAAGGAAGCTAGAAAGATAGGAGGACAATGGGAAAAAGGACCTAGGCCATGGTCGGAGCCATGTAAAAAAGGGGATAAGGGGATGACCGCCCAAAAGGGATTTAGGGTTTTGTATATAAAGTTGAAAAGTGAATGAGAAGCTCATTCTTATATGTGGCCAAAAGTAGCTCTCCTCTTCTTCTTCTTCTTCTTCTTGCTTGCTTGAGCTTGTGCTTGAGAGAGGGAGTGTGAGAGTGTGAGGGGGTGAGTGTGTGAGGGTGAGGGACTGTGGTAGAGAAACTCTGCATATTCTTCTCTCTTCTTCACTTCTCTTCTCTTCTCTTGCTCGCGGCAATGGAGCTTAGAGCGTGGAGCGTGAGGATCGAGCTTGTTTGAAGTTTGCATCTGGATCGTGGAGCTACCGGAGTGCTCAAGAGAGGAGGCAACTCAATCAAGTATGGAGGTAAGCTCACTACACTACTCGGAGATAGATAGTGCGTCAGCTATGTAAGAGGTACCCATTAGTGCTCGGCTTGGAATACTTGAAACAATAAGCGGTCCATGGGTCTTGGTAGTTGAGCTTGTGCTTGCCTATACAATAACATATTTGCACCTCCTTGATATAGCCATGCTTCCCATCCATTGATCAAAGTACATTTCATGATACAATATCTTAAACTTGGTACCTCATAAAGGACTTTATGTGCATCTAAAAGCTATCCAAATTTGGCATGCATGTCAATCAAAAAGCAACCAATATGCAAATGTGTCTCCTAACCTTTTATATACCCTTGATATGAACTACCAATAAATGTAACTTCATTAGGTGAAGTATCATCTGATTGCATCTCCTCAATGCATGTCAGCACCTTCATCCCATTCCCAAGCTTAGTATGCCATGTGCTATGATTCATATGGTCTTTGGTATGAGATAAGGCTGTGTGTTTCAAAGGACTTCGGTTTGATCTTCAGGTTGTCCATCTCAAAATGCATAGGTCTTTCGTATGATCTTCGAGTATATGTTTTAAAATGCACAACTGGTGACAAGTGCTGGTGAAAAGGTGGAGACGGCTATTTTGGTAGTAGCCAAGTGAGATATTGGTAGGATCCGAGTGCCAAAATAGTGAACAATCAAGCTACTTTGTGTGCATTGTATACAAGCTTGTAAGAACCACCATGGTGTTTTTGATGGTTGGCAAATGCAGTTCTAGGCTAGTTGATGCAATGGTGGAGACAAAATAATACTTGGGGTGGTAGCTGCCACTATCGTGGCTCCCCACCAAGTTTTTAGCTATTTGGCATGGGAGAGATGTTGTCATGGTAGCAAAGAAAGAAGTCATGGGCATGGTGGAGATGAGGCACATCTCCTCCTAGAGTGAAACCACTTGTGGGGCGAGAGAGTGGTACTAGTTGTGGTAGTGTTTTTGAAGAACAACACGTGTTTTTACCTTGCAAAGGAGGGTATCCATATGCTACCCTATGCTAAGAGAGGGGTATTATTGATCTATAAACTATTGGATCTTGATCTAGGTAATGATTATCTCTACCTCCTATTTCAACCCCAAGTAGTTTGATATTTTTCCATACTTGCCAACATCATGACCTCCTACAAGGGAATCAATACATACCTTGCTTGTCTCCTGCATCACCATTAGTAGCAAGCTAAGATGGGCTTGGTCCCTTTTAAGAGGTCATGGTGTTTCCACAATCACATAACAAGATAAGGTAGACCGTGCTCTTTGCAAAAACTCGTGATGTTGCCACTACTACATAGGATAAGGTAGACTATGCTGCCTTGCTAGAGTTCATGACATTGCTACCATTACATATGCAAACATAGAGTTTCCTATAATTGGCATTAAAATTTTAGAATAAAGCTAAAGCTTACCTCCTCAAGTGGGATATCAATGCACTAAAAATCAACAGTTGTTAAATTTTAAAAATGGCTTTAAAAGCTATATGGATTTTGGAGCATTTGAGAGCTCAATTAACCTCATATTATTCGAATACTTACAAGGACAAGGTAAGAGTCTGACAAAAACCTATTAGGATACAAGCATTTTCAAAGGCACCCACTATGTGTGTGTGTGTGTGTGTGTGTGTGTGTGTGTGTGTGTGCGTGTGTGCGTGCGTGCGTGCGTGCGTGCGTGCGTGCGTGCGTGCGTGCGTGTGTGTGTGTGTGTGTGTGCACTATATTTTTGTTTGTCTTTTCTTGTGTTATATTTAAGTCATGTCATCGTGGAAGGCTCAAGGCAAAGGTCGCAAAAGATTAGCCCCCCCAGACACTCCTAAGTCTCTTCTTACTCCACATAAAAGAACTCACGGTTCACCTCTCTCTATAGTTTTAGAGAAGGATACACCAAATATTGAAAGTAAAAGCTTCCAAATGATGTAGCTTCTAATTCTCAAATGCAAGAAGAAAGATGCCTTGAGGAAGATGATGGAATAGTGGAGCAAGGGTCTAAAATTTTGTAAAGAGAAAAATGACAAAGTAATGAGCCAAGTTCTTGATATCAAAATGCAAATGGTAGGGTGGATGCATGTTATAAGTCAGTGTAGTCTCCTTTCTTAAGAAGTGCACCCTTGTATCCTCTTGTGTCGCATGATTGCACATGTTGTTCTTAGAGGGATTCGTGTAGACATGTCAACCTTAAGAAGTGCTTTTCAATAATAGGTTTATTTACCATCAAAAGATAATGAGGAGTATGTGTGTATCCCAAAAGCATGCATAATCTCTAATTAGGAGATTGACCATTACCCTTGGTGGGTGGACCTTGAAATAGACATGTCTTATCAAGGGAGAATGAAATACACATAGTGCATTCGAAGAAATCTATTGAGATTCATCCTAGTGATCGATACAATACTCAATCTTAGAAAGAGACAAAAAAAGAAAGTGATCTTAAGATAATATTGTTGGCACATTGCAAGAGAGAGTGGATGCTAGTCTCTCCCAAGATGAACCATAGCAACAAAGTAGTTTATAAGAAGGTAGAAGTTCTTATCTCAAAAGTTTACAACGCATGTTGTGCTATCGATTTTGTGATTCTTGCTTTTGCAATTAAATGTTGAAGATCATTCTCTTTTATTGTAGGGCAAAGGGTTTTTGTCAAGGATGTCATTTCATTTTTGTTTCTTCCTTGTCCACTAAATGACATGCATTCAAGATGAGGGCAATCATGCTTATGCTGAAAAAAGTGGTCATGATTAGTTATGGATGCATGATTGGTGACTACCTATGTATGGGATAAGATTTTGCTAGAGGGAAAGGAGAGATACTTCTAGGCTTGTTAAAGATGATACAACATACGTACGATGCTTACAAGACAATATAAGAATTCTTTTCTAGGGTTGGTAAAGATGGTAGAACATAGGCATGAAATGGAAAGTTGGTGAAATGAGCTTCTAATGCCATCTTTATTGACTTTCCTACTAGATGCTTGATTGATGAAGAATATACATTACTTGCTTGGAATATGCTCATGGAGACACATATTTGCCTAGAAATTATAGTTTTAATTGCCTCTTTGTTGGGAGATAATGGATGGTTAAGTTCTTGGATTACTTTGGTAGGTATACTCTCTTGGTTAATGTGTCTTCACTTGAAAAGTACTCACATTTGCTTGGTCTTGAAGTTGTTATGACAATTTTTGTGCTTGACAAGCCTTCATGTGGCTATGAGAAATAATGCAATGTGGAGGTGTCAGTAAGTGATCTTAGATTTTTGGATTGTAACGGTTTTGGTAAAAATATATAAAATTTATATTTTATGTAGAGTTGATTTTCTCTATTGATATTTAGTGGTTACACATGATGTCATCCATCTACTTTTATTGAATAAAGTAGCTCTCATTTTTTAAAGAGGTAGATCAATCTATTAAGTGATTGTTGGTCCCATTACCTTATAGAGAGAAATAGATTGTCATGGACATCTTTTTTAGCTCTTTGGCATGGAGGTCTTCAAATATCACCTATGTTCTTACTTTATGTATTGGATCTTTTGTGTCCACCATCAAGGTTGGTTTTAAAGATGGGATGTGACATTGCACCTCTAATGCATGCATGCCATTATCCATGCTTCACATTTGTTGATATTTGTGAGGCTATAGTAGATGCTATGGTTCAACCTCTTTGTAGAAGAAGTAGGTCCAAAGAGGGCATGAAAGAGTCTTGAGGAGAACCTAGAATTTGAAGGCTACAAAGTGCAAGTTGTGGGTAATCCCTATGATGACTAGTGAGCATTCACACTTATGATACCTTGGGAGGTGCTTTTGTTACTATCACTTTTATTAGAAAGCCTTATCATGTGTCTTGAGAACTCTAGTTTTGTTATGTAAAAGTGTAGCATTTGTATCCTAACTTATTTGTTGTGGCTTTATGCATTACATGTATTTAAATTCGGCATATAAAGCAAATCATTCTATATTGTTCTTATTGTGTGTTTTTTTATAGCATTCTTCCATGTCTTGCAAGATCTATGGCAAAAATTGATGGCTCAAAGTTTAGAATATGTTGTGAATGTTGTGGACAAGGATCGATCAAAGCATCACATGTTGATGATGAATGCATTGAAGCATAATGGGATATGATATTGACTATGAGAGTTACTTTTTATTATGTAAGAAAGAGAAGCTTACTAGTATAGGTAGTGACATACTACCTTGCATACAATGATCTTTCATAAAAGTAGTGGAATTGTCATCACTTTTTTGCTTATTGATTGATATAAAGTGCTTCCTTGCAAGTTGGGAAAAAAAAGTAAATTGCTTCCTTACCTTTGTTTACTTGCTAGAAAAGAGAGGAGTTGCTCCCAGACATTTTCTTTAAACGATTTCTAGATTGTTTTTATGTGAAAGTCACATTAATTTAAGAATTATTGACTTTCTTTGTTAGAATATGAGAATTTGTTATGTAGTGATTTTATGCCTTGCAGTCTCCTTGTAGTGCAAACTATTAAAAGTTTGTTGTGCTTCACTCCTCTTGGTAGTGTAAACTATTAAAACTTCTACTATATTGCTCGCCTTTTTCCTTGCTTTTTTGAGATTGATTGATTTTCTTCTCTCTCTCCTTTGACTTCCTCCAAAACAGACATTGATCAAACATCACTGTGACCTTTGATTTCAAGGTATATGAAAACCAAAGTTCACAAGGCCTCTCCCCCTACAAACTATGTAGCTATATTAAGACGAGAGAGAACATAGCACTAAAGTGGGTCAACCCATAGAATCTAGAAGCCTTTTGTAAAGCCTATCACCTCCAAGGCACTAGAAGTAGTTGCCTCAAAAAGCAAACCAAGGACACATGGTCGAGCCAACCAATATGGTGCTATCCCATTTTAGAATTTGATATGTTTAGCCTACCTACTTCTACTCACACCCTAATGAATGAGTTGATCCATTGCATTCTCCGCCTTCTCAAAGGCATGATAGCAAACTATACTGAAAGGGAGCATGGAAAGTGCAAAATTTCCAAGTTCCAAACAATCAAGCCTATGAAAATGATAAGATAGCAACTAAAGTGAAAGGGAGCATGGAAAGTGCAAATTTTCCAAGTTCCAAAAAATCAAGCTTATGAAAATGATAAGATGTTGTTAGCTAGTGTCATTTCCTGGATAGTCCACCAGCGTATGGCAGCAGGCAGGATGCCACCTCAGCAGGGCTGTGCAATCGTTTTCCTACAGTCCGCTTTATTAAATGCAGCCAACCTGGTGATGGGAATTCCTAATTTTTTGGCTATTTATAGTCAGGTTTTTGGACACTCCATCATTCATTATTTTAGATTCTGATCTTGAGATGTGTTGGCTGAGACAGATTGTGCTCGAGCTGACGGAGATCGAGGTCATCAAGTTGAAGACATATGCAAATATTTCCTTTGCCCCCTTGTGTATTTTTGCACTCTTATATAGCATACTACACTGCAGATTTTTTGCGTTTAAACTGTCTCCTTTTCTCTCTCTCTCTCTCTCTTCTCTCTGTGTTTACTCTCTCTTAGTCTTTGTCCTACGCTTCCGCATCGCTGCACTCTGACATGGTATTAGAGCGGTGAAGATGGACTGACTAAGGGCTGAACCTATCTGAAGAGGAGATTTCAATGCGATACAAGGCTACGTTTCTAGGATTTGAGGGCGAGTGAGAGGGCTACACATTAGATCAAGGTTGAAGCGAGCATGGACGTGCGAAAAAGGAGTCTAATCGGTGAATTTACTGCATGTTATTGCTGTTCGAAGGGGAGAAAGGTTGCGTTTGAGGCCTTCCATTGTAGATTTTGCATTTTCATCGCCTAAAAGGGTGAAGAAGGTTTGGGCAGCAAAGGGATCAACCCTAGGAGACTGTGTTTTCATAGTCGGAGGGTGTTTACCATGTTTACCGTAGCACAAAGGAGCGGGAAAATGGAGCAGAGGAGCGAGAAAATGGAAAAAAGGAAATAGCAAAAAGGTGCAGGAAAAAAGAAGGAAAAGGTGCCTTGATCAATACCCAAACCCTGAAATTTTTAAATGTTCGGGCATGACCCCCAGAAAGTCTCAGTGTCGCCCCGAGAAAGCAAAAGAGTAAAAAGCGCACCATTAAATGTGGAAGCCCTCCCGAATCCTTGTAAAAGAGTGCCAAGCTCACTCATGTGCAAATTTTATGCATTAGTTGGGAATAGGATAAATTAGAATGGTGGGAAATGAGAAATGGGCTTAGGCTAATGGCCAGCCATGTAAAAAAGGGGATGACCGCCCAAAGAAGGGAGGGCATGTATATAAAGTTCAAAAGTGAATGAGAAGCTCATTCTTGTGTGTGGCTAAAGCTTCTTCTTCTTCTTCTCTTGTTTCTTGCCTTCTTGCTTGTGCTTGCGAAAGGGAGTGAGGGAGTGTGAGAGGGTGAGGGAGTGAGTGTGTGAGAGTGAGGGATCATGGAGAAGAAGCTCTCCATCTCCTCTCTCCATCTTCTTCTCTTCCCTTGTCTCGCGCGTGGCTATGGAGGATGGAGCTCATGGGAGAGGGATTGAGGTTGCTTGAGCTTGCCACAAGGATCGTGGATCTACCAGTGTGCAAGAGAGAGGAGGGTACTTGATCGAGCATCAAGGTAAGCTCACTACACTCGTAAGGTAGGCATGGCGCGTCGGCTATGTGAGAGGTAGCCATTCCACTTGAAACGCTTGATCAATAAGCTGTCCGTAGGTCTCGGGGTAGAGCTTGTAGCTCCCCTTCATTTTGGTTCCGTTGCCGAGACCGACGGAATCGAGCCTTGAGCGCCGCGCGCATCAAATCGAGCATAGGAGTAGGGCCTTTGCCCGAAATGGTGCTTGAGATAGATAGGAGATTTAGGAGGTTTAATCGTTGGAACAAGTAAGTATTTTGACTTTTTGATGAGTGCTTGAGTAGGTAAATACAACCCATGCTTGGTTTTGCGATTTTTTGTTAGCATTAGGTAGGATAGGATTAAGATTCAAAACTGAAATGGTAGGGTGTGTAAATCTAGTTGCAATAAGAAAAAGAAGGCAAAAATCGTGTTTTTTAAGCGGGAAATTGCAACGGGGAAAGGCTCTAAGGTTAGAGAGTGGTTGGGCAATGCTATGTAAGGCTGGGGTAAGGGGAGAAGAGCTCATTTGCATTTTGACTTAGTTGAGAGAGAGCAAGAGAGAGTGAGAGAGCTACAAGCACAGGAGAGGAGCGGATGCCCTTCGATCACACTTCAGCGGTGCTACAGGTATACAAATCTCTTCCCCGGCATGCCATTGTGTGTATTTAACAGCCTAGAATAGCTAATCATCAATATAACACTAGATTCGTCACCATTTTCATTGTCGGAAGTGCACCGACCCCGACGCATTCGGACGTCCGAACCCCAGAATCGGGCAATTGGCGGCCCTGAACCTAGGGTTCGGCGTTCGGCCTTCGGGCATTCGGCCATGTGCCGTTTGGGCTACGGGCTTCGGAGTTTGTCCTTGGGGCCATCTAGCCATTCGGATTTTATCATTCGGGCTTCGGCGGTTCGGCCCCTCCGAATTCGAGATTCGACCATTTGGTATTTGGACGGCCGAATTTGTCAAGAATCGCGTGGTGGCAGGACTTGCTCAAGATACTCGCCGAACACATACAGAATGCACAAGGAGAAGCTCACTCAAGAGACAAGAAGAGAGATGGAGGCCAAAACGTTTTCTTGCTAGTTTGTTCTTATTCTTTCACACTCTTTTACAATATACACAAAGTATAGATAAGATACAACATAAAGGAAAGTGGCCTACTAAGTCAAACAATCCATAACCGACTACATTAGTCGACTGGCGCTATAACTATGCCAGCTGTAAATAGGTGTAACAACCTGAATATAATAAGTAATGAGTCAGTGGCCATGTGAGAGTCATAATGACCACCGACATGCTAAGTGTAGACGTGTGGACCCATCTAACCAAGCGGTCCATCATCAATGTCCGCATGTGTTGAGCTTGTCATCTCAACACTCGAGCTTGTCATCTCAACACTCCCCCTCAAGCTCAACTGCATCTCTGCAACTCCAAGTAAGCTTTGAAACTTTTGAAGCTTCTCTATACCCAATGCCTTCGTGAAGATGTCAGCTATCTGATCCTGTGTGCTGATATACACCAAGTCAATCTCACCTACTAGTACCTTCTCTCTCACAAAGTGGTAGTGTACCTCAATATGTTTTGTCCTAGCATGGAACACAGGGTTCCTAGCCAACTGTATACTGCTCATGTTGTCACAATAAATGACAACTGGACCTTCCACCTGCACATCCAAATTAGCCAATAACTTTTGTAGCCATACTACCTCACATACTGCAACAGCAGCACCTCTATACTCAGCCTCTGTACTTGACAAAGCAACTGTAGATTGCTTTTTGCTGCTCCAAGTAACTGCTGCACTACCAAGAGAGAACATGTATCCCCCAGTAGATCTTCTATCAGACATACTACCAGCCCAATCTGCATTTGTGTATCCAAACACCTGTACATCTGTACCTACCTCATAGAGAAGTCCATAATGTAATGTGGACTTAACATATCTCAATATGCATTTGACTGCATCCAAATGTGGCTTTCTAGGTACTTGCATAAACTGACTCACAAGACCAACAGCGTAGCTCAAGTCTGGCCTTGTAATGGTCATGTAGATCAAACTCCCTACTATCCTCCTGAACATAGTAGGGTCTTCTATCTCATCCCCAACATCAGCACTCAACTTTACATTCTGCTCCAATGGGGCTGAAAGTGGTTTGCATGCTATCATACCATACTTGGACAACATATCCAAGCCATACTGTCTTTGGGACAGCCATATACCATCATCACATCTGATCACCTCAATGCCAAGGAAGTACCTTAGCTCACCTAAATCCTTCATCTCAAACTTCTTCTTCAAAAAATCCTTGACTTCAGCAATCCCACTATCACTATCACCTGTAATAATCAAGTCATCCACATAGATGACTATGATGGCCAAACTTGCATCTCCCTTTCTCGCATAAAGTGAGTGATCAGTATTAGAAACATAAAAGCCAATATTGACAAGATACTCTCTGATCTTGTCAGACCATGCTCTAGGTGCTTGCTTGAGCCCATAGAGTGCCTTCTTCAACCTGCACACATATGTGGGATGCTCTAAATCTTCATAACCTGCTGGCTGATCCATATATACTTCTTCCTGCAAATCACCATGCAATAAGGCATTCTTCACATCAATTTGCTGCAACGTCCAACCTTTGGCTGCTGCCAAAGCAATCACACATCTGACAGTTGCCATCCTAGCAACTGGACTGAAGATTTCTTCATAATCTATGCCATATGTCTGGGCATAGCCTTTTGCAACCAGCCTAGCTTTGTACCTACTAATAGAACCATCTGCATTGTGCTTAATCTTATAAACCCACTTACATTCAATAGCTTTCTTGCCCTTCAGCAATAATACTAGATCCCAAGTATTATTGGCCTCTAATGCAGCCATCTCCTCATCCATTGCTGCATCCCAATGAGCATGACCAACAGCCTCCTCAAAACATGTGGCCTCAACATCCTCAACTAGTTTCACCATATAAGCATAATGGTGAGCTGCATAACCTTCAAAACCAAATCTTTTAACAAGGTATTTGACCCTGCTAGATCTGCGTACCACCGGATCACTCAATGGAGCCTTTATATTACTATGAGCTTTCTGTACACCTGGTGTCCTGACAGAATGAATACCAAGCTCATCATCCAAGCTCTCTGAGCCACTGGAGTCTCCATCAAGAACTACATCAATGCCATCTGACACTTTATTCTTTCCTTTGTCTTTACTTGTAGTGCTACTAGATGCACCTGAAGATGTAGAGGTACTCCTTAGTCTCCCAAACCAAGGACTACCAGATGACGTCTCTGGTCCACTAAGAGTTCGTAATTCTTGGTTTTTAGTCTGCACATGAGCATCATCATCATCATCCAATGCATCACCACTAGATGCATACCAACTACTCATTTCATCAAAGATGACATCCCTGCTCACTTTGAACTTACATGTGATAGGGTTATAACAGCGATACCCTTTCTGCTCTAAAGAGTATCCAATAAAGACACACTTTTCAGCCTTTGGATCTAGTTTGTTCCGCAACTCATCTGGCACATGAACATACGTAATGCAGCCAAACACTTTCAAGTGTGAGACATCAGGCTTCTTACCTGTAAAACATTCTTCGGGGGTCATACCATGAACTACAACTGTGGGAATTCTGCTCACAATATAAACAGCAGTATGAACGGCCTCAGACCAAAAATGCTTAGGCATATTCTTTTCAGCCATCAAGACACGTGCAACTTCTGCAATATGCCTGTTTTTCCTTTTTGCAATCCCATTTTGCTGTGGGGTATACCTACATGTGAACTATTTCTTTATCACATGAGACCTTAGAAAATCATTGAACTCATTTGAGAGGTACTCTCCCCCTCCATCTGACCTCAAGCACTTTACTTTCAAGCTTGTTTCTCTTTCAACTGTAGCCTTGAAAGTTCTAAAGTGCTCAAACGCTTCACTCTTTTCCTTCATAAAATATACCCACAGCTTTCTAGAACAATCATCAATGAATGTGACAAAGTATGAACTGCCTCCAAGAGATACATTTTGTGTAGGACCCCAAATGTTTGTATGCACAACATCAAGGATATTTCTGCTTACATCTCTGTCATGTGAAAAGGGTTGTCTTGCCTACTTACCAAACTGACATGCTTCACATACCTTATGAAATTCTGCAACTCTAAATGTAGGCAAACCTGTAATCAACCCTTTGGATTGCATTAATTTTAGCCTTTGTACATTTGCATATCCAATGCGTTTGTGCCAAATTTCAATATCTGCAACAACAGCTTTTCCTTTAGTATACATAGCAGCATTCATAGTAGGAATTCCAGCATCCAGAGTAAACATAGGTCCAACTCTACTTCCCTTTGCTACCAACCTGCACTTGTCATTGAAGTCTTCTACAAAGCAGCCCTTTGCATTAAATTTGACTTGCAGCCCTTGCTCTACCATTTGACCGACTGACACCAAGTTCTTTGTAATAGATGGTACATGTAATACATCTGAAAGACTCTTTGTCTTACCATCATGCAAGGACAAGGAAACTTTTCCAATGTGTGAAATTGGGTGGCATGAATTATCACCCGTCTGCACATAACCTGCATTTTGCAAATCGTGCATCTCTTCAAACCAATCTACATGGCTGGTCATATGATTGGATGCACCTGAATCAATATACCAAACATCATCATGTGTTTCCTTTCCTGTAACAGCATTCAGCATATGCTGCATAACAAACAGATGTTCATTTTTGTCTTCATTCTCTTGTGAAGACGATGCATAGTTTTCTTACTGCAACTTACAACTGCGAATATCATCTTTCTTAGCATAACATTGGGCTGCAATATGACCTGTTTTGCCACAGTAGTGATACACAATACTAGAGTTGTTAGAGCCTCTGTTCTGCCATCCACCTCTTCCTCTAAAGCTCCCTCTGCCTCTAAAGTTACCAGGACCTCCTAAAACTTGCATATCGCCAAATTGCTGATTCAATCTATTTTGCTGGTTGTCACTACCATGTCCTGTACCATGGCCTCTTGAAGAGAACCTACCATGTCCCCTTCCTGAACTGGAGTAGAAAGCTTGTTCTTGTTCACCACTTCTTTCAGATGTCTCACTCTGCATGTTGATCTCTTCAGTAATCATAAGGGAGACCAACTCATCGAAATCTGGAAATGGCTTTCTGACATATACGGAAGTTACAAAAGACTTCCAAGCCTTTTCATTGTTAAGTCCACCCAAGGTAGACGACATCGAATCATCATCATTGGGCATTGCATCAATCACTGCCAATGCATCTGCAATGCTCCTTACCTTCAGTGCATACTCATTGATTGGCATCTTCCATTTCTTTAATGTATTCAACTCTTGCTTGAGTTGAATCTTTCGTGCCTTTGTATTTACGAAAAACATACTTTCAAGTATGGTCCAAGCTGCATATGAATTCTCTGCATTTCTAATATATCCTAGCATATTATTATCAATTACTGCAGACAGCCAATACATGACCTTCTTGTCTTTTGCATTCCATTCCTTCCGTGCCTTTGTCTCGTCTCTGCAGTTGGAGGATCACTCACCTCCGACTCCTTTTCTTCACCTGAAACAAACTCGTAGAGGCCTTTTCCAATAAGGAAGTTCGTGACACGGAACTTCCATGAAGGATAGTTATTCTTGTTGAGCTTCTCAATGATGGGGCTTCCATTGTTCTCTGCCATTATCACAAAATTAATACCAAACAGCAAGCAAATCTTCTGCAATCCTTGACATGTAGTGCACAGCAATACACTAAACAACCTTTTTCACTATCTGCTCAATAATACATACAATCTGCAACCTGTTTGCAGATAAACCTTATGTTTGCTTCCTGTAAACACCTCATGAATTACAGATTCGTAATCTGTAACTTGCGCACCCACTTTTGGTCAAAATAGTTGAACTCACAGTGTACCCTGAAACTGATGTCCGCAACCTTGTGGCTCTAAAATGGGGCCTGAAACAGCCTCAGATGCCCAAAATAACTGTGTAAAAGCCTAAAGGGCATTTATGCAGAATACACAGTACTCTTTGCGCACACCAAATCTCACTGCAATCTGAGATTTTTGCTCTGCCCTGCTTTCGGTGCCCCCACAGGCACTATCCAAGAGAAAGAGTGGAAGGATGGGAGAGCTTCTTACCCATGGTTTGCTTGCTTGAACCTTACTTCTTCTCCTTCACTTCAGCCTTCGAAATCAGCCTCTCTCAGTGGCGTGGCTCTGATACCATGTCAAGAATCACGTGGTGGGGGGACTTCCTCAAGATGCTGCGCCGAATACACACAGAATGCACAAGGAGAAGCTCACTCAAGAGACAAGAAAAGAGATGGAGGCCAAAACGTTTTCTTGCTGGTTTGTTCTTCTTCTTCCACACTCTTTTACAATATACACAAAGTATAGATAATATACAACATAAAGGAAAGTGGTCTACTAAGTCAAACAATGCATAACCGACTACACTAGTTGACTGGCACTATAACTATGCCAGCTGTAAATAGGTGTAACAACCTGAATATAATAAGTAATGAGTCAGTGGTCATGTGAGAGTCATAATGACCACCAACGTGCTAAGTGTAGACGTGTGGATCCATCTAACCAGGCGGTCCATCATCAATGTCCGCATGTATTGAGCTTGTCATCTCAACAAAATTGGCCCGTTCGAACCCGGCCATTCGGGCTTCGGCCCTCGGACTCGGCCATTCGGGCTTCGGCCTTCGGACTCAACCATTCGGCGGCCTTCGGCCCGGCCTTTGGCCCGACCGAATGAGACATTCGGACTTCGACGGTTCGGACACCGATTCTGGGATTCGGACCTTGCCATTCGGGCCAATTTTGGCCGAATGCATTTTTGACATTATTTTAATAATTTAAGCCCAGGCCCGCATTGCCGACACTAGTGCGACCCTGTAGGTGCGAGAAAATCATAGAAAACTTGGTCGTGTGGCTAGGAAACCTAGCAGAGTGTGTTGTCGCAGCCTAGTCGCAACAGCAGACCAGACATCACACCCCCATATACATGAGAGACGTAGCAGAGACCCAGATTTTAACTAGGCAGCCGTGTGCTGACCTCATACCCAGTGGCCAAGAGCTGAAGGTAGCATTGACATCGCACTTGAGTGCCGTAATCCCACACACACAGTAAGCCACATTGCTTGTATACTGAAAGAGCAGAAAGCCTGATTTCGCACCAAACTCACAGACACCACACTAAGTGTACATAATTTGAGGATTGGTTGTAATAACAAGGAATACGCTCGAACATAATCATTCAAGGAACCCACCAATAGGAGTGAACCCCAAGACTTAGCATACAAACAGGGTTAGGACCCAGGAGGACGTTAAGTGGACGTGAGGATCCAGAAGACGACAACATAAAGGATCGGGCGCTACTAGAACTACTCAAACTGATCGACGGCCTTGTGGAATTGGAGGAAGAAACAATGTCAAGATCAAGAGGCGACTGAGGAGAGGACCGGCTAGACCTAGGAGAATTCCCAGTCTCAGTACAGAAACTAGTCCATGACTACGATTTACTTACTAGGACCGTGATCCAGGGTAGACCTTTAGAAGAAGTGGTAGCAAGCCTCGAAGAAGAGAGAAGAGCAATCAAGAGAGCGCTAGAAGGCATAATTGCCTACAACCACAAGCAAAGGGCTAGAAAGCTACAGCAAGACGTAGATATGTACGAGGCTAGAAGGGTGCTAGACCTAGCTGGGGCAGCCAAATCTGGACCGAATGAAGAGAGGGAACGGGCAGCAGAGGCTAACATGACATTGAGTGAACTTATAGCCAAGCGACTCATGGACAATGCGTCCGTTAAGCAGAGTGCTACAGCCCTAGCCACTGCACTACTCTCGGGATTGGGAGTCACGCAAGGGGCTAAAGGGCAGGCTAGAATCCCTATCGTAGCAAAACAGCTAGCGAAGTATGAGCCTAGCAGTGACCCATACAACTTCATGGAGCAATTCGAGCAAGTATGCTTAGGCGATAAGGGGAGAATCTGGTATTCTAGCCTCGATGATGCAGAACGTACAAACTTTGCTCGGCTTAAGGGCCTCTTCATCAAGAGATTCTCGGAGGCAGGGTATTCTAACAACCTCATCGTCCGGTTGATGAATATCAGTCAAAGGGAGAAGGAAGACGTCAGGGACTACGTCACTCATGTGCGTAGCCTCTTCAAAAGGATCCCTGCTAATGAACGACCTACTGAGAGGGTAGTGTCTACAGTATTCATGAATGGAATTCGAAGTGAGGAGCTCTACAAGGCTTTGGCCAGTAACTCTACCTTGCAACGAGACTTGCTAGCTAGAGTTATCGAAGAGGCAATACGTGTAGATGATGAGCTTAGGGAACGAACCATAAGGACTACCAGCCGAGAAAGTGCAAATCAGAGGGATCTAGAGAGATCAACTATTTCGGGAGAAAAAGCAACCGCTAGTGTGCAGGAAAAGGGAAAGAGTATGGACCAAGGCCAGGAGATGGCAAAGATGAGAATGGAGATTGCTCGACTGCAGGAACTGATAAGGAATCCCGCGCGATCACATGTACAATGTATATACTGTGGCGGCAATCACCTCCCAGCTGAATGCCAAGATCCTAGATCTAGGCCATGCTCAAATTGTGGTAGATTCGGGCATGATGCATTGCATTGCAGGATGCCGAGGAGATTCCCATACGCACAGCAGTACAATTCTCCGTACTTAGGTAATAGACCACCCAATTTCTTTGGGAGGAAAGCCCAATTGGCACTCCCTGCACCAAATGACTCAAGTCCTGCCATACCTAGGCTGGAGATGAACCCAATAGGTATACCAAGACCACCAGGGCCTTTTGTAACCCACCCATCGAGCAATGCTCTAGTTCACTATGTGGAAGAGTCTAGTAAAGAGGAGACATATGTCAACCCATACATATCCTAGGACGAGGAGGGAAACCCAGTCCTGATGGACTATCGGCCGGTGCCGGTGATGGCATTAGGTAGAGGAAGAGGCAAAGGCTTTGGAGGGCCAAGCCAAGATCCGATGCTGGACCTGTGGCCATCCAGGCCACATTTCATCACGTTGCCCAGAGAAGGAACAGGCTAACAAGGACAAAGCGAATCTCCGATGCACAAAATGTGGGATCACTCACCTGTTTCCTAATTGTCCTAGGCGAAAACCATCAGCTAGCTCTGCCAACATACCATCAGTACCTCTGGGGCTATTTGGAGTGGAAACCTTTGATAGTGAGGACACACCTATCCCACTACAGGTTATGATGCGAGCTCAAACAAGGCAGGCATGTATCTCCTTGCCTGGACCAAGTAACCTTGACGTAGCCTCAATAGGAAAGAAAACCGAAGGAGAAGGAAAAAGAGAACAAACGCGAAGATAACCCTTAAAACTGAGGAAGCCACAACATTAGTGATAGGAAAGAAAGTCACGGATGCAGAGGCAGAGACCTCAGTCCCAAAGACAGCTGAGCTAGGGAGTGCCAAGGTAGGGGAATATCCCCATCCCAAACGGCAACTCGAAGCTATAGCCAAAGTCAAGGAGTGGGTCAAGGATGCCCAGGAGCACCTCAAGGACGCTGAACCCATACTAGAAGATCCAATGGACGATTTTTCCAGCGTGAGCACACCAGTCTTACCCACAAAATCACAAACTAAAAGTGTATCCTTGCCACAGGGGGCAACTCAGCAACAAGGCCAAAGGGGGACTTACCAGGGCAGACAGAATGCATGGCCCAGGAGTGCTAGCCTTAGGGGAAGACAAGAGCCCAACAGTCTCCTTGCAACCTTGCTCTCCACCCCAGTAACTCTGAGTGTAGAAGACCTGCTTAGGCAAAATCCTTCTTTATGGTAGGAGTTAAAAGATTTGGTGGAGGGACACACAGGACTTATGGGTGCTGATCAGCAAGATCATGATGCAGTTACGCAAATCCCAAGTCTAACACTACACTCAACTCCTAAGTCATTGCACATCAATGCTTTCTGGGAAGGCACTGAAATGCATGCAGTCCTACCTGTTCTAGCCTTAGGAGATATGACGCGGAAAGGAATTGTAGACACAGGTGCCGGTGTTAGCGTAGTGAGCCATGCAGTTTTAGAGGCATGGGGAAACCCTCCTATAGAGATTGCCAGGTTCAATGTCATGTTAGCAAATGGAATGAAGGTAAGGCCATTCGGAGTCTTAAAGAACTGGCCAGTAAAGATTGCAGGTGTGTAGTTTTCCGTGAACCTCATTGTCATGAAGGGAGTCGACTACGACATACTGCTAGGCCGACCTTGGATGAGAAATGCTCGAGTCATTGAAGATTGGGGGAATGGTTTGATCTTCCTAGGGAGTAGAACTGAAGCGGTAAGGGTAGAGATGGACACTTGGAAAACGACCCCCGTTGACCTAAATGCCATCTCAGCCATGCTGAAAGGCGATACTCAAACGACCAAGCCCTATGGATCACTCACTAAATATATTCCCTGCCCTGAGGATGAGCGGGATTGGATGCACGTCTTGGCAACCATTGACCTACCATTCTCGGATGAGAAAGAACTATATTGGCAGGCTGCTAAAGCCGCAATCAAGGAAGACTCGAGACCCAGGAAAGAAAAGACGAATTGGAGTGAAAAAGGAGTCATGTGGATGGAGTGCAATAGATCCTGGCTAGAACACATAGGAGCCGTGGATTACGAGCAAGCCGGAGTAGCACGACCATGGGTAATCCCAGTGCTTAAGACGGATGCACCTACTGAACTACGACCCCCTGGGGAAACTCCTTCCTCGAGCAAGGGATGCGAGTTTAACTCAGAGTCGGAAGTCAACACTAAGAGTGATCTCAAGATACCCCAACCCTTTAAGGTCAAACGTACAAAAGGGGACTTGCCAGTCCACCTAAGGCACAGGAGATTAAAGGAGGAGGCCAGGACGCGAGCGAAGGACTCAAAAGCAGAGAGGCAAAAGAAACCGCAGGATCTACCCAAACGGTTTACAAAATTTAAAAAGGGTGACAGAGTAGTGATTTTGCTAGGTGCAAAGAGGCAGGGCCAAACTAGTGAACCGATCGAAGGACCCGCCAAAGTCAAGGAAGTCAACTTGGCTGGGGAGGGTGAAAAGCCAAGACCTATATTCATTGCAGATGATTTGACCAAGGATGAGGAGGCCAAACTTGTTGCAGTCTTGCAAGAGTATATTGATGTATTTGCCTGGACATTGGAAGAACTTAAAGGGGTCGACCCTAGGGTTGTGACTCATAATATCCCAATGGTCCCTGATGAAGTGCCAACAAAGCAACGACCCTACCCCATGAATCCCAAACACGCCCATGCAGTAAAAGAGGAGATTGATAAACTCATGAGGGCAGGATTCATATATGAGATCGAGCACACGGACTGGTTATCACCTATCGTGATTGTCATGAAGAAAAATGGAAAAATCCAAGTGTGCGTGAACTATAAGAAATCTCCCAAGTCAATCGATGTAGTACCATGGTTCAACATTATTATCAATGATGATAGCGGTGTGGACCAAATGCACTACGTGGCAAAGACTATTTTGAAGTCATATTTGGCAAAATAGAAGCTATCTTATGTATATTGGTTCGACATATATATTTTTGGGATTGCATCTTATATTTATTATGCGTTAGCAACCTATTGATACAAGTAGTTATGCTCTTAGGAAAGGTTGCTCAATTTAGGTTGAGAACCCAAATCTCCCTACCTATCTATGGAACCTTCTTGACATTGCCAAAGGGCTTGAAAATCCCTTATGGATTTTTCCTTTGGCAAGTCCATCCAAAAATTGTCTATCTGATCTATGGAACACAAGAGAAGCCCAATTTGAACATTTGAATGTGGATGTGCCCTATGTGGGTGAACTTTGTCTCAAGCGTGTATGGAGAAACTTTGCATGTAGTCTTCTAGAATGGATGATGCTAGTAGTCAACATCTAGAGGTAGACCTTCAGAAACCTAATAATCATGGAGGATAGTAGCTAGTCAAAAACAACAAAGGGAAGAGTCCTCAAGTTAAGTAAACAAACCTTGTGTCAAAGAACAACTTGGTTAATCCCCCCAATTTTATAGATTCTAGAGCAAAGCGGCATCTCTAAGTATAATAGAGGGAGGAAAAATGCCTTCACCCAACTCAACCAAATTCCTATTGAGTAATTGGACCTCAAATATTCCAACATGGATACTAAGATTTTGATGGCCTATAGGATTGGGAACAAGAGAATGGTGGGGGCTTGGAGCCAAGGATGGTTTGTAGCAAAATTTAATGCTGAAATATGAGAGAAAGAAAATGATGTGGCAACCTACAATTAGTCCAATGAGTGAAATATTATGGAGTGTGGAGACAAAGGCCTCAAAAGCTACAAAACTTTAATGATGGAGACACCAATGCACAATCAATTTATTTGAGGGAATTAACAAGAGCATAAAAAATGCATTATTTTGGCAATGGATGTTCAATATGATTTTGATGTAGTCCTTGTTCAAGAATACAAATTGTGTAGTCGAAGGGGCATAGTATTTCTATACAAACTTGAAGTTGTGGAATATAAATAGAAGCAAATTGTAGGTCAAGGATTTGTTGACAACCTTATGATTGCTCAAAGGGGATGCACAAACTTTGAGGAAGCATGCAAATTGCTGAAAGCTACTAGATTCGGCATCGTCGAAATGAAATCTTCCCTCATCAATGTCTTAGAAATTAATAAAATATTATTTTCAATACTACTCAATGAGTTAGGGAATCTAGTCTGAAGTGAGGTAGAAAATGATAACCTTAAAGGGATGTCCTTCCACACTCTAATAAGAAGATGTTCCTAGAGCAATCTATAGATGATACTAATGGAATTTTCCACATTTATGAATCATCAGTTAAGTCTTTTCACTACTGCATCTCCTTGTTCAGTATTTTTGTAGGGTTGGTTATTGTGAATACATGTAGCTCTGAATGTCTCCTGAAATACACCAATATGCAAGATGTACAATGTCATTAAAGTTCCTAAGTGCCTTCATCTTGGTCATTCCACCTAGTGATGCTTTGAGTTGTTTTGGCACAATTTCATGTGCAATCCATACACCCTTAATACATTTTCATTGCTTCAATACTTTGAGTTCACCTTGCATGTCTCTACTCTCAAAAGTTGATTGGTTCTTTCCTTCACAATTTTTGAAAGTATGATCCACTTGAATCCTTTTTCATTCAAAATTGGCCTTAGTTTGAGTCTTTAGCATATACATCCCTGAATACCATGGGGTGATCATCATATAGCTCCCCTTATGTTTCTTCATCCTATCCATTAAGGAGGCCTCCTAAATGTGCATGGAATGCAAATTTCTTTTGCAATGTAGCTTTTATTAACTACTATGAAGATAATGTATTTCTTACTCTCTTGCTCTATTCGCCATAGCTCTTGCTTTGCTCTTGCTTCTACTTGTGTGCTTTCACTCAGGCTCTACCTTTCAATTGGTCAGATCCAACCATTCGAGGAGTTTCCTTATGCTTTGGTTCAGCTCAAATTCAAAGTTTCAACTCAAGGTTTCATGGCAATCATTGTTTCTTCCTCTTGAGGTATGCGTTGAGTCTTTTATTCTATCAACTTGTTGAGGAGCTTCCAGGGCTTAATTGGAGCCTTGTTGGGTGCTTATTGAGCTGAGTAGTCATTCTATCTATTTTGAGTGGATATAGAGTGTGCTTCAGAAGTCATGGAAAATTATGGCAACATGATAGCACTTTTGTATTTTGGCCATAGCTTTTGCATATGACATCAAATTTAGATGTTCTATAGCTAGAAACAAAGAGCACGGCAAGAGCTACAGATCTAAGCATCATAGAGTTGATTCTATGTAGTTTTTAGTTCTCTATTTCATACAAAGTAGAATGATTCTAGTTTGGATAGCAAATAATGAGCTCCATTATGCATGTTTAATACCTTGGTGATACTATTTTAGTGCTTGAATGCTATGATAATGCTTTGGAATGATACTTGGATCAGTTAGAGCTTAATTAACTTAGGTTTTAGGACTTCATTATTGTGATAATAGTTTGGGAAGCAAGTTATTAGCATTAATTTTATGCCTATATGAGGCCTGATGTTATTCAAGTATGCCACTTACATGTGTTGATGTCTAGCATTGATACTTAGATCTAGATATGATTATGGGTAGCTTTACCACTTGAATTTGAACTACATTGGATCTCTGGAGCTTTAGCTTTATGCTTCAATTGCTTTGGTCATTGACATTATAGGTTTAAAGACTTTGTTAGGTTTCATGCTCTTGGATGTATCTTGGATTCTGGATGGTCATCTTGAGCTTATGTTTCTTATTTGGCATTTGAATTTGCTTCAGTGGGAACGACTTCCTATTGGCATTAGAGTTTTGGATTCTTTATGTAGTTGAGCTTAGTTCTTTGAGACAGTGGGACTCTTGGTTTATGCATATGCTCTCTTGTATGCCATTGGATGCAGTTACTTCTGCTTATGGGCTGATTTGATTCTATATGTTTTGGACACAGGCACCTACCTCCATCAGTAGTTTTTCAGCTATGTATATTCTTATGGGATGTATGGCTCACTGACAATTTGAGTTTGTGACATTCTTTAGTACCACTGGTCTATGCTTAGTCATAGCTACTTACATTATTTGTATCATGGTTGCTACATGGATATCCCTAGTAGTGGAAGCTTGCTTTCTTGGCTTTTTAGATTGGCATATACTACTATCTTTATTTCAGCATTATTATGATTACAGTTTTTAGTATTCTTTGGGAGAGTAGACATCGCTGAGTTTAGTGGGTTGATTTGCTATCATTTATAGCAACCCATTGCTTGGATTTTACATTAGCATACTTTACTTATAGTTGGTTCTTCAAATAATACTACTATTTTTAATATTGAAAATCTTGATGGCACAAATTTCACTTATTAAAAGATGTAAATATGGTAAGTAATAGTTTTAAAATAAGTAGGTTAGGCCTTTGAAAACCAAGAGTGTAAAGCCCGAAGGCATTGATCATGAGATATTTTAGGATGAGTTGCATGAGCTATGTAAATCTGCTCTTATATTGTCATTATCAAAATATGTTTATTTCAATATTGTGGCACATGAGGATAATGCATGGTAGTTATAGAAAAGATATGCAATCTTTATGACAAGCAAAGTCTTGCTTCACATATGTATCAGTTGAAATAGCTCATGGACCTTTGCATAAAAGGACTAGTGTGTTTGTGCATTTGAATGAATTTCATTCTACTTTAAGCCAGTTGACTTTGCAGGGCATTGAGTTTAAGGATAATCTTCCTCCCTTGTTTTTCCCTATGACACTTTCTAGGTCATGGGACACTTTCCATATTGCCATGTGTACTATATACTAAGGATAGTTTGAAAATCTAGGATGTTGAGGATGCTTTAATTACAGAGGATACAAATAGAAAGAATGTAGATGCAACTTGCACTTCTCATGTATTGATTGTTGTTAGGGGGCAAACATGATGATAAGAGCAGTAATGATGTCCATGGTAGAGATCCATGGTTGTAAGTCCCCTCTTACATGTCATTATTGTGGGAAGTAGGGTCATGTTAGCCATAAGATACGCAATGATAAATACAAGGCCAAAGTGTAGGATAAGTGTGATAATTGTAGCATTATTCCTAGTAAGTGCAGCACGAAAATTCTGGAGATCAAATCCTTGGAGCATGAGTCTGATGATGATTACATCCTGGCACCTTTGTCTCTTGATATTAGCTAGTTGGTTGATACCCAATCTACTTTTTCTCACTATTGGTTGCTCGATTTAGGGGCTTCCTTCTATGTTTCAGCTTTGACAAAAAGCCTACTCTCTGCTAGATAGTTGGATGATACAAGATATCATATATCTTTTGGCGATTCCACGTGGAAGCTTACATGTGGGAATCTTGTCTTTGCTTGAGGTGCCAATACTGGAAACCTCTATCCCTTGCTTGTATCCAGGTCTATTGACCATGTTTTGGCAATGGTTGATGTACCACATGTATCTTTATGGCATTGTTGCCTTGGACATATGCCCTTGTTGAAAATATTTTCCTGTTTGTACTATCCTTCGCACCTTGATTACAATATTTTGATTCATGTGATCATTGTCGTTATGACAGGTAGACATGCAATTGTTATAAGAAGCTACTAAAGCATTACACACATGGGTACGCCTATGGCTCTTATTCATTCCAATGTATATGGTCCCATGCCTTGTTAGTCACTAGTTGGCATGAAATTTTTTGTGACTTTCATTAATGATTATTTGCATAAGATATGCCCATATCCCATAAAGCAAAATTGAATGTGTTGGCTACCTTTTAATATTGTCTTACTCTTATTGAGAACTAGTCTAGGTATGGATGAAATGCCCAAGGTCAGATAATGGGAGTGAATATGTCTCTAAAGCATTTGAGTAGTTTTGCAATGAGTAGGATATCAAGCTTCGGTTGATCACCCCTTGCACTCCATCCCAGAATGGTATTGCAAAGCACACGAATAGGAGGATTTAGGAGAGAGTCAGTAGTATGCTTAGCTTGGTAGGCTTACCATATAAAATTTGGACTAAGGTAGTTACTACTGTTGTACACTTGATAAATAGATCCCCATGCACTGCTATTAGTTATTAGGCTGTAGAGGAGGTATGACCTGGAAAACCTCAATCATATGCTTATTTGCTTGTCCTTGAAAGTGAGGCTTTTTGCCATGTTCCCAAGGACAAACATAATAGTTTGGATCCTAAATCATTGGAATGCATCTTTCTTGGTCGCTCTTCCATATGTAGGATGCTAAGCCTGTTTGTTGTCCTATACCTTTCCATGTGAAGGTCAGTTAGGAAAATTGTCCAAGATGGCCAAGATCCCTTATGTATTTGTAGTGGGCAGTTTGATGTATACCATGATAGCCACTCACCCTAGTATAACATTTGTAGTGGGAGTTGTAGTATGCTATATGGCTACACCTGGATGATGACGTTAGGACACCATGAAGGGTATCATGAGGTACCTAAAAGGAATTGTAGATATGAGCATTTCCTATGGTGGTCACAATACTACAGTCATGGTTACACTGACTCGACTATGCAAGACATGCAAATAGTAGGAAGTCCACCTCTGGGCATGTCTTCACTTTTGCTAGAGATACTAGTTCTTGGATGTCTAGGGTGCAAAAATTAATGGCCTTGTCTACTATTGAGGTAGAGTATGATACAACCACTTAGGCTTACAAGGAGGCCCTAATGTGGCACATTTGGGTATTAGTGTTACTCCTACTGATTAACATGTCTATATACTTTGACAGCTTCCAAAAAATAATTTAACCTACATCTTACTAGATGAAGTAGAGGTAGTCACTTCCTTGTGATTAGTGTCAGGAAAAACTTCATTAGTATTAGTACAAAAAGAGGTTGATACTCTATATACCCTACATGCATTAACACTAGAGGAAGGGAATCGTGGTATGCCTCTTGTTGCCACAGATCATACACAACATGTTCACTTGTTGAAATAGAAACTAAGTAAAAGCGAGAATGATGACTAAAACAATTTGCTATGAGAGTGTGCTTGAGCATTCATTGCCATGGGGTGTGTGTGTGTGTGTGTGTGTGTGTGTGTGTGTGTGTGTGTGAGAGAGCTTGCATGGCCAAATTCAACCATCAAATTGCAATGATATTTTAAAACTTAAACATTGATGACTTGATGCATTTATATAGTCAATCCTAACAAAGAAGAGAGGAGGAAGAGGAAAAACTTAATCTTGAAATTTTTTATAAAGGAGGAGAGAAAATAGTTTTGACATGTGTGGTATTGGCCTTAATTAGTATACAATAATTTCATTGTGTCAACCAAGAGTGCACAGTCAACCAATAGAATAGCATATCACCACAAAATAACTACTCATGTCTTGGTGAACTTTAGGCAACATGGACTAGTTCAATCGCTCCAACCAAATGTGGATATTAACCATCGTGTTAACATGCCATAATGAATTGTAGCTAAAATGGGGTAATCCTATTGTTTTGTCCAATAGTGCACATCAACCATTATGATAGCATGTCTTTATGAGCAATTCTTGTGTAAATAGGGAGGGATGGGTGTTTCTGTTAAGAGATTTTATGAAAGGCAAGAGTCTCAAATCTTAAAATCAATAGTTGAAAGTATTGGTGAATGGAAGAAAAAGTCTAGATTATTTGATATCATTCAATACTTGTGCTTTCAAATCAACAATAAAGAAGAGTCAAATGGATAAAAACAAGAGACAAAAGACAATTTCAAGTCTATTTGGCTTAAGGCATATCCATAATCTTAAGTGAACAATGTTAAAAATGACCAAAAACTAACAAAAATGTGACAAAAGCACAATGGTTGTTGCTAAAAAGTATGGGGAAGAGAGTTTGAAAGAATCATGAGAAAAAGTTGGTCTCTTAAGTTACCATTCAAAGAAAGAGTCACTCGTTGGTATGTAATTATAGGGGCACCATTTACAGATGTGAAGCTAGAAAGAAGAGGTCTATCAACAAGGATCCATGCATGTAGGAAAAAAGAAACTTTGACGCATGCTTTCTAGGATGGCTATCCGACTCTCAAAGGATCACTCATAAATATGTAAATGTATCATGTGGGTTCAACATAAGGGATATTTAAAATACCATCTTAGCACATGTTCAACATACAAAAGGGTGCCATATACAGAGGTTATCTACAAATTGAATAGAAATTGGTGTTTTATTTAGGAAAAATTCACACATAAATGTATTTTTAAATAAGCATTGAACGCATGTGATATAAAGGGTCTACATATGAAGAACCAATCTAACTATGGATACTTGGAGCTAGATTTTAAGCAAACTTGGCATGTAGTGTGGCAATAATAGTTCTAAGTTGGGATGCATTTTTGGCACCTCCAGAGCATCAAATGGGATAAGGGAGCAAGTCTTTCGAGTAATTAGACTTTTTACTCTTTGCTCCATATGGGGCTCCATATGAGATGTAACAACTTGGATAATCATAAAAAGGGGTGCAGGATTAGGGTGGTACCAAATCCTAAGCAAGGTAAATTGGTATTGGAGTTTCTCTAGTATGGTGGATAAATTAAGTGAACAAGGTATGCTCAAGATGACAAGCCTCTTGCATTAGCCTATCTACTTTGTAATCAAGGATATTTATTCATTAGAATGTAGTCATATCATTTTGTGTTTAAAAAATAGATTTCATGGTGTTAGTAAGTGGTCACTCATCTCAAATTGGAGAAATGTTACCTATTTTGGGTTCTTGAAAAGGAAGAAACAATGCCACTAGAGAATGAGTTGCATGGCTATATAGCATATTTCAAGGTGCTTGGAAAAAAGAGATTTCGTAATGCAAGTAAATGGTTACTCATGTCAAATTGGAGCAAACTTTACTTGGTTTGGGTTTCACAAAAGGCCAAAATAAAGGAGTCTTGTTTGTAGGAACAAGGAAACTTTATTATATATATAGCCTTGATTAAGCATTCATGCATTGCAAATATGTAGTTATCTATTCAAGGTTCATTTTTGTGTTTTCTAGTGTCACTTATAAGGGCATGCATGCTTTTTGAATGGATGAGGTGCACTCCTTGTTAAAGCAATTGAACAATTCCAAGTTAATAAAATCCACTAGGATATGTGCCAATTCTATCTCTCATCCCCTTTATGTATTATTTGGCTATAAATGGGTTATTTTTTCTTATTGTTTATACTCATTTCATTTTCTTTTTGAAAATCCTCATTTTCTTTATACCCTATATTCAAAAATTGTGAATGCTTAAAGCTCTCGTTGCTATCTTGTATACACATCATTTACCCTTCACTACCCAAAGCCCTCTTGATCAGGTGTGTATGATAGCCCATATTAGCCATGATCCACTGGGGGCACCTCCAAAAGAGGTGTGGGATGTCCTCCTTTTTATAACATCGGACACACATTTGAATAATAACTTATCAAATATCACTCTCTAGAGCATGACATTCAATGGGTTTGAATGAGTGGGAATCCAGACCCTCTCGAGAACTTTAATTATATCACATTTATATAAAATATTTTTGTGTGCATGTTTGAATTTTTTTTTGAACGTACAATATTATCATGTCTACCTATGAGTGTGTACTTGACATCTCATAATATATTGCCCTTTCTTCCAACATTTCGCGTTTGAGAATGCATATCCTAGAAACATACAAAGAGTAGTACCTAGTAGACATGTTTAATTTCTTGATGGCAATATTGTGCATTTGTTAGGACATTTTATAGGGGGAGCTTAAACCCTAATAGGCTCTAAAAGGTGTGATCACAAAAAATGAGCATTTGTCATCTACTACTGTTATTAAGAAAGGTTTTGGAGCTGAGCCATGTGGCATCACCACAAAGAGAGAGAGAAAGGGCGGCGACTTGTGCCATGTGTTACAAAAAAGAAAAGTTATCCCTCCTCTCCTTCATTTGCTCTCTCTCTCTCTCTCTCTCTCTCTCTCTCTCTCTCTCTCTCTCTCTCTCTCTCTTTCTTTCTTTTCTCTCTCTCCTATGGTTGCGGGAGTGTAAAGGGGTTTCTGAAAAACTCCCCATCTCCCTCCTTCTCTCCTTCATTTGCTCTCTCTCTCTCTCTCTAGGAGTGCAAGGGTTTTTTTTTAAAAACTCCACACCCTCCTCTCCTTCATTTGCTCTCTCTCTCTCTCTCTCTCTCTCTCTCTCTCTCTCTCTCTCTCTCTCTCTCTCTCTCTCTCTCTCTCTCTCTCTCTCTCTCTCTCTCTCTCTCTCTCTCATAGCAATGTAACTTCTGCTCTTGAATGAACATCGTAACATTTCTATCAACCATCTTAAATGCTACCACTCATTGCGATCATAATCTTGGTTGAACAACAACAATCCCCTCTACCATTCATATACCTCCACTTGTGGTCATGGAAGATTATGAATAATAGATTTCCGAAAGATCAGCTAATTTGATGTAGTGTAGCTTCTATATGATAGTATGAAAATGCATAAGCTACATAATTACCCAGCTTAGCAAGGCACAATGCTATAGTGGATCTTGATGGACATATGCGCATGATGATTTTTTTTTGGATTTATTGTAGTAGCTAGCCTTGGTGGGAATTATGTATGTAGGTACAAGCTTAGGCCTCCTAACGATTATGGCATCATGCACATGTGGCATACTCCTTTCTCATCATGTGGACATGATCTTTCAACGTGATCTTTGACCTTGAGCCTCACTTTTCCTTGTGATTATGAAAAGCTTTCATTTGTGATCCTCCAAGTTTTGACTTACAATGCTAGCATTTGGGCAACAATCTCGAGGGTAGGGGAACATAGCATAGATGATGATGATATGGATCATCTACAAATTAACTGGGTAGAATGTCCAATAGAGATGAAAGGTAGTTGATTTGGCTCATTACTTTTGTATGCCATGGAGTTCAATGAAGCTAATTCTCCCACCTTCTCTTGAGGAAGTGGGCAACAAGTAATGTGTGTGTGTGATATATATATTACTAATGACATTATAGTTAATGATAAGTATAATTAATGGCAATAATAGTATATTATAGTATAGTTATAATGATTAACATTATTAGTCATACATTATATTATAATTATGAGTATTGTGAAAAGGGAAATGCCATTTTGTGCCATGTTAACTAGGGCTATTGGCCCCACTCCATGCTCACATGGTAGATGGGACAAAAAGCATTTCTATGTGCACTTTGTGGGTGTCTTTCTTCGTCTACATGCCACCTCAAATAGTTAAAACGATAATCTTACCCAAGGTATATGAATAGAAATAAAGCCTTTCCAACTTGTGGTAGAATTACAAAGGAGACTAATAAAAAGTGGCATCATTCATGATGCCGATGTGTTTAAGTCAATGCTAAGAGACACTAAGAGCTAGAATCTCTCAAACATAAGCACCATGCGATAAAATTGAATTGACATGAAATATGCAATTGTTGTTTGTGTACCAATACATGCAACTCTAAGTCAATGAATACATTCAAACTTTCCCACAATGCATCTACTCCTATATCCATCCAAAAAACACACCAAAACCATACAATGAAAACCACATATATATTCTGCATGTATACCCGTTGAAATACTACAATGTATTGATACTTCTTCACATTCAATTCTCTAGATTGACACCTTTATGTGTGCCTACGTATGCCCTTGATTCAAAGACTTGAACCACATCAACTTTGACACAACCAAAGAAGCTCACAAACATTATGCATCTATTCAACCTTCTTTAGTCTCACATTACATGAATACAAAGCCACTTGATCCACTTTGTAAATGAATGTATACATACATCTTTTGTGTATGTGCAAGGAAGATAGTGAGAAAATCATACACTAAACTTTCTACTTATCTCTCTTAGAGAGGGATTTCATGTCAAAAGTTATGCAATGATTAGGTATTTCAAAAAGTAGCAAGGGAGGAGAACCCTTGAAAGTCTCACCACCAAGGCATAATGAGAACGTAGTCATGGCATCACATTCCTACTAATGAAAAATGAGAAAGTTTCAAATCCCCAAGAGTGGATGCTTAGTACTTCCACACACATCATGGGAGTTCTAACACACATTGACCTTCCAAAATGCATGAGAACAAGTAGATTAATTAGAAAAATTAGGCTTATAATAGTTACAAGATGGGGTGGTGATGTCCAATATAGCTAGGCACATGGGGTTACATGACCTTAGTTAGGTATATGCATTCTTGCCATGGTGGAAAGTTGTTATATGAGAGAGAGAGAGAGAGAGAGAGAGAGAGAGAGAGAGAGAGAGAGAGAGAGAGAGAGAGAGAGAGATTTTAAGGGATCAATGCTATGGTCTATATATTAACTCAAGTGAATAATCCCATCAAGGATAGACTTTTATAATATAAAAGCCAAATATGATAAACAATAAGTTGAAGGAAACAAACATATTAGGAGTAAAACTTGGATGTACAATGGAGTCCATCTTATCCTATATATTGAGGGGTGAATGCATCTTAGAGTGGGTAGGTGTCCACATACAAGGACCTATCAACTTAGAACAACCATTTAGATAGTTTAAGGAGGCTTTGAATGATGCTGAAAAGAAGACCATGGTCATAATCAAGAGATGACTATTGTGAATCTATGTTTGAGTGTATCCATGTTAGTAGATGGCATTAGAGCACACATACACACACACACATGATGCATATATTATTTATATATATTGCTATTTAATATATGTACATTACGAGTGTGTGTGTGTGTGTGTGTGTCTCTCTCTCTCTTTGTAGAGGCAATGGTATACAAATACATGAAGCCAGAACTCATCGGCGTGAAATGCTAGAAAATTCTAGGCACGGAGCACCTTGTGACACTTTATAAGGGGGCCTTAAACCCTACTTAAACCCTAACAGGCTTTGAAAGGTATGGTGACATGGTCACTAAAAATGAATTTACGAAAACATTAATGTACAAAAACATTAATGTAAGTGGCCAGTCTTCTCTATGTTTTTTTTTCTCTTTCGTGCAGCGGGGCTCTCTCTCACTCTCTCTCGTGTGTTGCAGTCATGACCAGGAGGGGCATCGCGCGCCTCTTGGCACCTGCGCGCGTGTATGCCTCTAGTTCTCAGGACCCGGCCCGTGCCAAGTGGAGTTGGTGGCTCCGCCAGCGCCACTGTGGATTTGCGGCGGTGCCCCGCCCCAAGGAGGATCCGGAGTCATGGCGCGACCGCATGGAGAAAATCCGCAACATAGGAATCTCTGCGCACATCGACTCCGGCAAGACCACGCTGTTTCCCTCCCAACACCCATGAGCATCCACCAGGGTCCGGGGCAAGGACGGCGTGCTGCGCGCCAATAATGAACTCGGAGGACCCCCAGGAAGTGATGCGGGCATCATCCAGTTAAATCCTTCACCAATCGCCACCTGGCCAGATCGACTTTGCCATCAGGTCCTTTCCTCGAGCATTGTTTGTATGTATAACACGTATATAGATATGCAATGCATATGTAATCTGTGCATGTATATATATGTAATGTAATGCACATGTAATCTGTGCCTTACCATCTTTCAATCGAAAACGTGTTGCTGGTAGATCAATATTATCGACACACCTGGACACGTGGACTTCACGATTGAAGTGGAACGAGCTCTCAGGGTGCTTGATGGGGCTATCTTGGTGCTTTGTAGTGTTGGGGGTGTCCAAAGCCAGTCTATCACAGTTGACCGCCAAATGAGACGTTACGAAGTTCCTCGCCTTGCATTCGTAAATAAACTCGATCGTAGCGGTGCTGATCCTTGGAAGGTTATTGATCAGGTATATGTTTTTTAATGTCACCAATGATTGTTACTGTTGGAAAAATATTGCTCTTCTATCTTATCAAGCAGAAGATACGTGTGAGCTGTAAAGTAACGACTACAATGCAATGTTCATCTTGTGTCATGGATTCTCTTAGCATCCTTTACACAACTAAACCGATCCTTTACACGACTGCTGTAATAAAGATTTGAGGCTCACTTCCCCCTTTCTTGGGTTCTCCTTTCCTTTGGGGAGTTGTGCATTAGGACTCCAAGTTTTACACACCACAAGGCAACCACAAGCTCACCTTCTAGGAGAAGATGGTAATGTTTTGGAATCCTTTGCCGAAAATCATATTACAATAATTTGTGCTTACACTTGAGATGACCATAGCTCACTTTCTTTAAGATGGTGATACCCTAGCGGTGGTAGAACCATGAAACTGGCCTTTAGATTAGTTCTAAAGGGTAGTGGACATAAACAAACTTGCCAACATGACATAAATCAATTGATAAATAAAAGGCTCATTGAATAGGGGATCTAGAGTACTCTTGCACAAAAGCCGATACAAGATAGACCCCAAAGATACTTGTGCACACAATTCAACACATTATAAGCCCCAAAGATTGGTGCTCCTTATGGTATCTCTTGCATGAATCACAAGTGACTTGTTGTCACAAATTGGCACTCTCTTAATGCAAAATGATTCCCATGTGCCTTGCACTTGAATCAATCAAGACTTGTTTCCAGCATTGTGTCCTTAGTTGCTTTCACCAATGTTGACCAAATGTGCAACAAAACACAATCTAACAAGTATAATGCATATCAATGCATGCTTTCCTAAGTCCAATTTACTTGCAAAAGTGATAACTAAGGTGTGCAGATGTGGTACTACTTGTTGTGCATTGCAAGCAGTGTATAATAGATGCAAAATTCAGTTTCCAAACTGATTTGATTTGATATACGAAGCCAGTGTGTTCATGCATCAATCCTAGTGCATTCTCAGTTGTGTTTATGCATCAATCCTAGTGCGTTCTCAGTTGTGTTTATGCATCAATCCTAGTGCATTGGCCTAACTCGTAAATATCTAATATTCATTGTTGAACTGAGGAAATTTAGACTTGCTAAAACTAGCCTTCCTTCTCGGATAGCATGGTGCTCAACTTGATTAACCAGCAATTACAACAAGCAATATGAAACCAGCCTTCCTTCTTGCATAAAGTGGCAATAACTTGATTTAATAGTAATTACAACAAGTAATTAATTCATGTAAATTGAAATGCACACTTTACCTCTTGAATCTTGGATAATGGACAGCTTGTTGCCCCCCATAATTGAAGCCACTTTCTGTATTTCTTTATCTTTTATTACAAATGGATGGAGTACAATTGAAATTTACTGATCTCCTTCGGTAATCCAAGTTCTAGTTGTTGTTCTTAATGACCAACAAGGCTTCGAACCAAATTTCTCCTTGGTTTGCTTGGGGAAGTAGCCTTCACCTTGCTTCTTGTGAGATAAATTTACCCCCAAATTGAAATTGGTTGGCTAGCCTCTTGAATCGCTTTGAAAATTTTCAAATTTATATGCAAATTCAAGTCTTGTATCTTCAATTATGAGTAGGTGTCTTGAGGTAGAAGTCAAAACCCTAATTTCTACTATACAATAGGGTTTACATTAGGGATTGATTGAAATCTCTTCCTTTGATAACTCAAATTGTTGGAAATGCAGAGGGGAGTTTAGAAATGTCTGGAGAATGAGAGAGAATGCTATACAAGGTATAAATTTAGCATAAGAGTCCTAAAGAATGCAAAATTACTGATTGAAATCTGTAGAATGCATTTCGCTTTAGCATATCTCAAGTGTTTTGGCCAAATGATCTTAGCAAAGTATAAATTGAGCATAAACGATGGTTGAACTATCAATGACATTCATAAAGCAAGCTTTTATAAAACTAGTTAATTACCATTGAGAATTAATGATCATCCACCGAAAACCACCAACTGATAATCAATCTTTGAGGATCATACACTGATGCAAATTGATGCACATGTATAGCTTTAGAGCTATAGGTGAAAAACTCTACCAATTGCATATCAATTGCGGTGATGTGAGAGTGCGCAACGGAAGAAGAACACGAACACAGAGGAGAGGAGAGAGAAAGCAGAGAATGAAGGAAGAAAGTCTGCACTGACTGAGATGAATGCTGAATACACTGGAATGGACAGAACAGTCCCTGCACGCAGCCCGGAGCGTCAGTGAGGGAACTAGGACAGACTGGAAGCAGTGGCAGCACCAATGCCGGAGACGGAGACGGAGGGAGCAGTGCTGTACCTGCAGAGAGCAATGCTGGACTGACTGGGGGGCTGATATAAATAGCCCCCAGGCCAGCAAACTGGCCGACCTGGCCAGATTTGGCCGACCAGCCAGATCTGGCCGACTATGGCCAGATCTGGCCGACTGCCCAGAAAAATGGGCAGTCAGCACAAAAACAGCCCAGTTTGGGCTGGAACAAACCCAGGGCTGCATGCTGACTAGAGCAGCCACAAAAATGTCCTGACAGAGCTCCTCTGTCTCCTGTCAGACTCTGACAGGAGCTCACAACCAGGAGATGACAGACTGAGACTGAAGAAGAGCAGGCTAACACCCCCTCTCAACTCCTGGGAGTGTCTGAAGACCCAAGAACTGCATGTGATGAAGCAAAGAAGCCTGAGGCAAGGGCTTTGTAAAGAGATCAGCTGCATTGGCCGCCATAGGACAATAGACCACCACCAGCTCCGAATCCACGATCCGCTCTCGAACATAGTGATACTGAACCTCAATGTGCTTCGTACGAGCATGGAACACCGGGTTCTTAGCTAGAGCAAGAGCACTCGGGTTATCCACGCGCAGCTCCATAGGTCCGGTCTGGGAAAAGCCAATCTCCGCGAGTAAGCGACGGAGCCAAACTGCCTCCATAGCGGTCGAACATAGGGCCCGATACTCAGCCTTTGTAGAAGAAAGTGCCACAGTAGGCTGCTTCTTGCTGCTCCAAGAGACAGCACCAGATCCAAGGGTGAAAGCATAACCGGTAGTGGATCGTCTCGAATCCATATCACCTGCCCAATCAGAATCACTCCATCCAGAAAGGGTAATCCCATCTCCATACAGGATCCCAAAGGATCGAGTCCCCTGCAAATAGCGAAGAACCCGCAAGGCCGCCTGCCAGTGATCCTGGGTAGGAGTCTGCATAAAAGAAGACAATAAAGCCACCACAAAAGAGATATCCGGCCGAGTGTGAAGCAGCCAGATAAGAGAGCCGACAAGGCACCTGTAACGGGTGGGATCGGTAAGAGGAACTCCAGCTGTCAAAAGCTTGGACTCAGGGTCCATGGGGCATGAGATAGGCCGACACTCAGCCATATCAAACTCCGAAAGAAGCTCGGAGATGTACCTGTGCTGCGAGATAAAAATGCCCTGTGCCATCTGATAGATCTCTAGACCCAGAAAGAAGTGAAGGATCCCGAGATTCGTCATGTCAAACTCCTGCTGAAGAATGGATCGTGTATGCTCCACCTGTTGAGTGTCGCTCCCTGTAATGATAAGATCATCCACATACAAGATGAGGAACACCGAAAGAGAATCCACAACCCGTGAGTAGAGATTGGGATCATAAGCGGAGCGCGCAAAGCCACTCTGTAGAAAGAAGCGGTCAATCCGCTGGTACCAAGCACGAGGAGCTTGCTTTAGGCCATAAAGAGCCTTCCGCAGCCTGTAGACATGATCCTCCTTCCCCTGCACAAGAAAACCAGGAGGCTGTAAAACATAAATCTCCTCCTCAAGAACGCCATTCAGAAAAGCAGACTTGACGTCCATCTGATAGACAGGCCAACGGTGGTGAGCAGCAAGAGCCAAAAGAACTCGGATGGTGGACATCCTAGCTGTAGGAGCAAAAGTCTCAAAGTAATCCAACCTTGCACGCTGGGCAAAACCCTTGGCAACAAGCCTAGCTTTATGCTTGTCCAAGGAGCCATCAGCAAGATATTTGGTCTTAAAGACCCATTTCACACCAATCACCTTCCGTTTCGCGGGACGCGGTACAAGCTCCCACGTATGGTTTCGCTCGATGGAGTCGAGCTCGGCCTGCATAGCTTGTCTCCAAATATCCTGTGCAAGAGCCTCCTCCACAGTGGTAGGCTCGGAATCCTGAAGAATCTGTGACATAAGAGCATAGTTCACACATAGTGAACTGTCCCGCTGGGCCTGTAAACGGGCTGATCGACGTGGACCTGTAGAAGAAGCAGGAAAGTGAGTAACACTTGAATCCTGCATGAGCCGGCGATACCATAAAGGAATCCTGAGAGAATCCTGAGAGACTCCGGCGACTGTGAGGGAGACCGGGGGGCCTTCGGAACCTGTAAAGCACCCAAATCGGAGAGGGACTCCCCCCCACCGAGTGAAGGTAGATCCTCCGCATCTGAAGAAGGCTGTACATCCCGTGAAGATCCCGAAGTGGCGGTAGAAGAGCTCGTAGAAGACGAAGGCACATCCACCAAAGGGGAAAGGGAAGCCGAAGGAGGAGGAATAGGGGAGGTGCTAAGGGGCATCCTGGAAGGAAGTGAAGGGAGAGAATGTGGGGGGGGGGGGGGGTCCGTCGATGATGAAGAAACATCTGTAATAGAACCATCAATCGGATCCTCAGAGGCCGAAGCCTCATCAAAGATCACATCCCTGCTCACTTCAACCGTCCGCGTTGTCGGGTCATAGAGCCGATATCCCTTCGTGGTCGTGCTATAACCAACGAAGATAACCTTTCTCGACTTAGAGTCGAACTTCGTCTTCCTCTTCTTCTTGTCCACATGGACAAAAGCATCGCACCCAAAGATGCGAAAATGGGACACGGAAGGCTTCTTCCCAAAGAACGCCTCATACGGAGTCATGTCCTGTAATGCCGAAGTCGGAGAGCGGTTGCGTATATGCACCGCTGTAGCCACCGCCTCACCCCAAAGGAAATGAGGAAGACTCCTATGCTCCAGCATAGATCGGGCCATCTCAATCATGGTCCAATTCGCACGCTCCACCACACCATTCTCTGATGGTGTGTTCGGATGGGAATACTCCACCCGAATACCATGATCCCTGTAAAACTGAGAGAAAAGATGAGAAGTAAACTCTCCACCGTGATCAGCTCGAACACCACGAACCTTGGAAGTTGTTTGGGTCTCCACAAACACCTGCCACTCACAGAAACGGGAGTACGCCTCGCTCTTGTACTCCAAGAAATAAGGCCACACATAACGACTAAAGTCGTCCACAATCAGCATCAAATACTTGGCCTTCCCAAGGGAGGCCGTGCCCATAGGTCCGCAAAGGTCGGTATGAACCAACTCAAGCGGAGAAGTAGCCCGCCTAGAAGCAACCGGCGGGTGAGGTTGCCGGTGCTGCTTGCCCCTCAAGCAGCTAGGGCACAAAGTGTGAAGAGGAGGGAAATCAGGAAGTCCCTCCACCATCTTCCTCCTAGAAGCCTGGCGAAGAGAATTGAGGTTCAAATGACCATACCGAGCATGCCAAAGCAGCCCAAGCTCATGGGAAGTCCGCGCAGCCAAGGCTGTGACCGTATAAAGCCCACCCTCCTGTGTACTTGTCCAAAGAGCATCACCTGTAGAAGCATCCTCCACTGTGACTGCATCCTGAGTAAAAATGACTCGGGTACCCAACTGAGTAAGACCATGCACAGATAATAGGTTAAAACCCAAATCAGGGACATAGAGAACTTTGGCGGAGGAAGACCGCCTGTCAGAAAACATAGGTAAAGTCCCCACGCCTCGAACAGGAACTGTAGAATTGTCACCAATGGTGACTGTACCCCCTCTGGAACAAAGATCCTGAAGCCAATCCTGACGGAAGGTCATATGTGAAGATGCTCCACTGTCGACGAGCCAAGGCTTCTCCTGTGTGGTAGAAGCTAGGGCAGTGTCTTCCTCAACAAAGAGATGCACAAACGCAGATTCTGTTGTGGCTGGGGCCGCCTTCGAGTCCTTCTCCTTAGGCTTCAAATGGGGATACTTCTGCCAACACTTCTCCTTGGGATGAGTGCCCTTCCCACAATGGGGACACTTGGGCTTCTTCTCCTTCTTGTCCTTCTTGTCCTCCTTCTTGTCCTTGGCCTTCTCCTTCTTTTGTTTCTTCTTCTTGCCGCCACCTGTGCCAGCCGTAAATGCCTTGGTGGAGCCACTGGCTCCCACCTCTTTGAGTCGCTCGTCATGCTTCAAGACAAGCGGGGAAAGTTCCTCCCATAGGAGTGTCTCACGGGTCCTCGAAGTGATGAGGCTGGTGTAGAAGACATCATAACGGGGTGATGGCAGCTGAGTCAACAGAATCATCGCCATATCCTCAGACGATATCAGACGACCAAGAGAGGCTAGCTCGCCTCGCATATCCTCCATCTTCGTGATGTGCTCCTTCATGGAAGAAGAACCATCAAGACTGAGCATCCGCAACTTCTTCTCCAGGGAAATCTTGTGGGCAAATGTCTTGTGCTGATACAAAGACGCAAGCTTTGTCCATACTTCCACCGCGGTCTTTAACCTGTGAACATGTACAAGAACAGAATCATGGAGACTCATAAAAAGAAAGGAACGGGCTCGAGAGTTGAGCCTATCCCATAAGGTTGCACGGTCCATAGAGGTGCCATCGGACGAATCCACGGGGGGTCGGTCGATGGGCGAATAAACAAGCTCCCAAAGGTCAAATGTATCGAGGATGCAAGCCACCTTGCATGACCATAGGGAGTAGTTGGAACCATCCAACTTATCTTCCTTCGGAAAGGAAGGGAGAATCGGCACCTGGATAGAGGGAATCAAGGAAGGCATCCGCACATCTGATGCAGTCTTCACTGAAGAAACCTTCGCAGTAGATGGAACCCTCTGAGATGCATGGACTGAAGAAGGACGAGTGCGAGGAGGGTCTTCCCGATGTCGAACTTTACGATAATCCCGCCTTTGCTCAGAGGAATGATGAGAGAGAAGCTCATCCTCTGAGTCTTCAAAGCCTGAAAACTGGTAAGACATCTTCCAATCTGCAAAAATACCAAAGAAAGTTGTGCCGCTGTCGAAATAGGACCAGCAATGTGGTCACCAACCACCAAGACGCAGGCAGGGGGTGCCTACAAACACCTGGATCTGCAAAACGCAAAGAGATCTAATGTCGAACACCAGAAAAGAGACCACCAGCACCAGGAAACAGCCCAGACAGAGGTCGCCTGCAGGAAAAGTGCCGCCAGGAGTGGAAGCGACCTGCAGAGCAGCAAAACGCAGCCTGTAGGGAGGTCGCCCAGCAGCAGGAGAGGCCGCCTGGTGGAAAACGCAGGGTTGCTGCGTCGCTGGATGACGTGGCAGCCCCTGCAGGCAGAATGGGCAGCAAACGCAGACTGGACAGCCTCCTGATGCAGTCGCCTGGCTGTGGTTGATCTGTTGGCAGCAGCAGTAAGGTATTTCTCTCCTGTGGGTATGTCCTCCGTGCTCTCAATCAGGTGATGATACCATGTGAGAGTGCGCAACGGAAGAACACGAACACAGAGGAGAGGAGAGAGAAAGCAGAGAATGAAGGAAGAAAGTCTGCACTGACTGAGATGAATGCTGAATACACTGGAATGGACAGAACAGTCCCTGCACGCAGCCCGGAGCGTCAGTGAGGGAACCAGGACAGACTGGAAGCAGTGGCAGCACCAATGCCGGAGACGGAGACGGAGGGAGCAGTGCTGTACCTGCAGAGAGCAATGCTGGACTGACTTGGGGGGCTGATATAATTAGCCCCCAGGCCAGCAAACTGGCCGACCAGCCAAACTGGCCGACCTGGCCAGATTTGGCCGACCAGCCAGATCTGGCCGACTGCCCAGAAAAATGGGCAGTCAGCACAAAAACAGCCCAGTTTGGGCTGGAACAAACCCAGGGCTGCATGCTGACTAGAGCAGCCACAAAAATGTCCTGACAGAGCTCCTCTGTCTCCTGTCAGACTCTGACAGGAGCTCACAACCAGGAGATGACAGACTGAGATTGAAGAAGAGCAGGCTAACAGGTGATTAGTATACTGAATAGTGACATCATGGTAGACATATTGTTAGCAAAGTATCCTATATACATATTGAATATAATAAAGATCCACTATACATAAGAGCTGTTGATCACTAGGGGAGTGGAAATGTTACCTCCCCCTTTGAGCATTAAGCAATGCCATAGATCCCGTGGTCTATTTAACTTGATTGAGCTCGATCCAAAGCTGGCTCTAACTGAAAAGCCTCAAGGTAAAGTTGCAACACAAGGATGGTTTGCCAAGTCATCCTCTTCCATTCATGTAGCATCCACTAGTAAATAGTTCTAAAACTTCACCAAATATATTTTGGAAACTTTACCTCTGATCTTTCTCTCTTTATGTGCAAAAATCTACTCAGGTATCAAAATCTCATCTAGTTTCTCAACCTTTGGTTGAATTTCAGCAGCCACGTCCTTAGGTACATCATCATGAAAAGGCCTCAATAAGCTCATCTGAAAAACATTGTGTTTTTGCTAGTATAGAGGTGATTTTAGACTGTAAGTGAAACTAGCCTTCCTCCTCAAATAGGGTGGTAAATAACCTGATTTAGCATTAATTACAGTAAGCATAATATTCACATAAACGGAAAATGCACACTTTACCACTTTAATCTTGGACATTGGACACCTTGTTGGCCCCAAAATTGGCACCCCTTGCAGTATTTCTTTATCTTATATTGCAAAGGGAAGGAGTACAATTGAGATTCTTTGATCTCCACTAATCCAAGTGCCTCTTGCTATCAAAAGTGAAGGGGTGAGTGTGCAATGGCAAGCGAGATCAAGGCGTTAGCTGAAGAGCAGAGCTGAGTTGAGAGTTAGAGAGAGTGAACGCAAAGATAGGCATACCATTTGTTATGGTACACAAAGAATAAAATAATGTATTTATATGTTAGGGTACATTAAGGGTGTGTTCACACCCATAAGTAGGGACTTTACACCCAACAACCTCCCACTTAAAGGCCCGAAGTGGTACCTTTAAGCTAGCCAACTCTCACTAAACAAATGCAATGCTCATGCTGAGCCTTTGCAAGAGACTTAGTGAGAACATCTGCAAGGTTATCTTGGGTTTTGACCTTAGTCAGTGTGACAAGATCATCATCCAAGACCTGTCGAATAAAGTGATACTGAATATCTATGTGTTTGGTACGTGCATGGAACATGGCATTCTTAGCCAGACATACTGCACTTTGGCTATCACAACCAAGCACTAGCGTACGTGAAGAAAGACCAAAATCCTTGACCAGACGGCCAAGCCTAATAGCTTCCTTAGAAGCTTCAGTGACTGAAATATATTCAGCTTCTATTGTACTTAGTGCCATAATTTTCTGCAATCTTGAACACCAAGAGATAGCCCCACTAGCCAAAGTAAAAACATACCCACTAGTAGATTTCCTAGTATCAAGATCCCCTACCATGTTTGAATAACAAAATCCCTGCAACTCTAGTGTACCCTTTCCAAAGTAAAAACATACCCACTAGTAGATTTCCTAGTATCAAGATCCCCTACCATGTTTGAATCACAAAATCCCTGCAACTCTAGTGTACCCTTTCCATAGCATATACACTTTTCTTGTGTACCTCTCAAGTATCTGAAGATACATTTCACTGCTTCCTAATGTGGCTTGCCAGGGTTAGATATAAATTTGCTAACAACTCCCATTGCATGAGCAATGTCAGGGCGAGTTGCAACCATGGCATACTTCAAAGATCCACAAGCTGATGCATAAAGTATACCCTTCATGGCACTAGCAGTTGTATCATTTCTAGGGCAATCAGCTTTGCTAAGCTTTGTATGTTGCGGTAAAGGCACACCAAGAGGCTTAGCATCAGCCATATTAAACCTGTCAAGTACTTTGTTGATGTACTTGTTCTGTGAGAGAAACAACTAACCCTGTCCATGGCTGAGCGTAAAGGTATCAAATTTTTTGTACCATTGTCTATGGGCTTGTTTTAGCCCATATAAGCTGCGTTTCAGCTTACGTGAAGCAAATCCTTCTGGCTGCTTCATGTAGAGCTCTTCATCCAAGTCACCATGAAGAAAAGTAGTCTTCACATCCATCTGATCCAACTCTAAATCCAAGGATACAGTGAGAGCAAACAAAACACGGATCGTAGTCATCTTCACCATTGGTGAAAAGACCTCCTGGAAGTCTATGCCTTCCTTTTGTGTATAGCCCTCAGCAACCAGCTGTGCCTTGTCCTTGGGCTTCCCATCAATACATTTCACTTTGTAAACCCATTTATTTGGAATAGCTTTCCTATCCTTGGGCAAAGGTACAAGCTCCCATGTGTTATTTGCATATAGAGACTTCATCTCTTCATGTGTAGCAAGCTCCCACTTTCTCTTGTTCTCACATGACTGTGCCTCTTTAAATGTTAGAGGCTCACCCTCATTAGTCAACAAAATGCAATCCAAAGATGGCTGAAACCTCTGTGGCTGCCTTCTGACACGTGTAGACCGTCTTACCCAATGATCTGTATTATCAGGCAGTGGGCCTACATCTTGAGGAATGTGCACACCATCACCAGGTGGCTGATTTTCAGCATTTTCTTGCTGCTGTAATCTGTTTTCAGCATGTTCTTCTTGCTGTCCTATTTCATCCTGTGCATCTATTTGCTGTCCATGATCTTCTGGTTGTAGCACAATAGGTTGGTGCTCATTTTCAGCATAAAAAGGGACAGAACTTTCAGCTAATGGTTGCTAAATGGCTGGTTGTTCATGTTGAAAATTGACCTTCTTTTTGTCAAGATCACCATGTGTAGCATTTTTCAGTAACTTTACCTCATTAAATACTACATCTCGACTGTGAAGATGCCCTTGATGGATTTCATGTTTAGTTTGGTTCTCTGTTCTACAAGTACATGCATAAAGGCATCACAGCCAAAGACACACAAATGGTCATATGAAGCACGTTTGCCAGACCAAACCTCTTCAGGAATGCCATTTTTCAATGCACGATTGGGAGAGCGATTGCATACATGAATTGCAGTTTTAAGAGCCTCTCCCCAAAACTGCTACGGGAGATTAGCTGTGGACATCATGCATCTGACTCTCTCACAAAGTGTGCGGTTAAATCTTTCAGCCACGCCATTTGATGCAGGATTATAAGGGGCTGTCAACTCCCTCTTAATGCCATGCATCTCACAAAACTTGTTAAATTCTTTTGAGACATACTCACCTTCATTATCTGTTCTTATGGCTTTTAACTTAAGCCCTTTTTGTGTGATAACAAAAGCATGAAACTTTTTTAAAGAATTCAACACTTCCTTTTTGCTCTTAAGTACATACACCCGTGACTTTCTACTGAAATCATTAGTGAAAGTAACAAAATACCGTGCACCCCCATACGAATTAACAGGCATAGTGCACACATCAAAGTGTATTAGGTCATGAGCATTAGACTTTTTAACGACACTAGAGTAATAAGGAGACTTCACTTGTTTTCCATATAAGCAATCCTTACAAAATTCAAGACGAGAGCCTTTTAAATCAAATCTCCCTAAAGAGAAGGGAACCTGAAGGCCTTTCTGGCTCATATGACCAAGTCTTTTGTGCCAAAGCTCCATCTGTGAATGGACTTCAGCCATAGCCAAGAACTTGCCAGCTAATGCTTTACAATGCAAATAATATAAAGTCTCCCTTTTGCTGCCTTTAATAATCAGCATAGAGTCTTTATGGACCTTCCAAGATCCACCGCCAAATGTAGTAAAATACCCTTTAGCATCAAGCTGCCCAACTGATAGTAGACTCTTCTTTATGCCAGGTACAAATTTGACATCCTGCAAAATCAGCTCTTGGCCATTTTCAAGAGCCAAGTGAATGGTGCCAACACCCTCTGTCTCACATACATAGTTATCACCTAAGTAAACCTTGCCTAGGCAACGTGCAGTGTATGACTCCAAAGAGGGAGTAACATGAAAAGAGGCACCACTGTCCACTATCCATGATTGTGATAGCCCATTATGAGCTGAAAGTAAGGCATCAATTACCTCCTTTTTGGTGATGTGCTTATCACCTGTTGCAATATTCCCAAAGTGCATTTCATGCATTAACTTTGCCAAAATCCACAGATTTTAGCAAAAGCTCCAAAAAAATTCACTATGAAATGTGCCCCAATTGCATTAATACATATTTCCGAGAGCATAAAACGGGCAAATTTAGCAAAATTTCACAAAATTTTGCAAAAGCCCCAAAATTTTTGGGTCCAAGTGTGCACAAATGTCAGCGAATCTGACTCAGTTGAACAAAATTTCACCAATATAGCAAAAGCCCCGAATTTTATGGGTCCAATGTTGAGAAATTTCACTCGGATGAGCAATATTTTAGTAGATTTGGCGAAATCCCCAATTCAAACGCACACTGTGTCTACAATTTCTGACACAGATGCCTCAATTTTGCATGAGCAGCACTCAACCTGAAAAGCCCCAAAATTCTGGGCATAGATATGCACAAATCTGAACTCTGTGCTTGCACGCGCGAACCTCTGTCAAGCCAAGGAAAAATTTCAAGAGAAATTTTTAGGAAAAAGAAGGGAAAGGATTTTACCACCAAAAAACTAACCAGCAGGCACACGGGGCAAGGGAGGGGCAAGGGAAGGAAGGGGGAGGGGAAAGAGCGAGGGGAGAAGGGAAAGAAGGAAGGAGAGAGAAAGAAAAAAAAAAAAAAAAAAAAAAAAAAAAAAAAAAAAAAAAAAAAAAAAAAAAAAAAAAAAAAAAAATTTTTTTTTTTTTTTTATCTATCGTTTTTTTTTTTTTTTTTTTTTTTTTTTTTTTTTTTTTTTTATATTTTCTT
>NW_028229900.1:0-48984 GCF_053477565.2 Lygodium microphyllum | reverse complement strand
AGGGAATAGATCCGAGCATAGTGACTTAAAAAATTCATATGACCCTCGAAGCAGTACCACTCAAGCAACGACCATACATGATGAATCCTAAGCATGCTCACACAATAAAGGAAGAGATTGATAAGCTATTGAAGGCATGATTTTTTTGCAAGATAGAGCATATAGATTGGGTATCACCCATAATCAAAGTCATGAAAAATAATGGAAAGATTGGAGTGTGCATAAACTACAAGAAGGTCAACGCAGCTACAAAGAGATACAACTATCCGTTAACCATACACAAAGCACATGCTAGAGAGAGTGCTAGGAAAGGAAGCCTACAATATTTTGGATGGCTTCTCAGGCTATAACAACCAAGTGCAAGTCTATTCGGACAATAGGTACAAGACAGCTTTGCCACCAACTAATGGGGGGTGTTTGCCTACATAGTCATGCCATTTGGACTAACCAATGCTCCTACCACCTTCCAGCACCTCATGAGTGCCATCTTCAAGGACATACTCAGGAAATGGATGGAAGTATTTTTCGATGACCTATTCATCCATACCAATGGGAAAGAGCACTTAGAAAAGCTATGAATAGTCTTTGAATGGTATCGGCAATACAGTCTCTCACTGAACCCCTAAAGTGCCAGTTTTGGCTGAAGCCTGTGGTTATATTGTAGGACACATTGTGTCAAGGAATAGAATAGCCATAGACTTCACTAAAGTCAAGGTGATTATAGACCTTCCCCCTTTGACTAACTTTAAGGGAGTTCAATGTTTCTTAGGCCACACATGATACTACCGATGGTTTGTACTTAACTATGTGTTGATTGCTAGACCTTTGTACAAGCTATTAATAGTATTTGAGAGGACCGAAGAATGTCAACATGCCTATGAAAGGTTTAAATAGGATCTAACTTCAGTTGCCATCTTAAGATCCCTAGATTGGTTCATTACCTTTCACATGCACATTGATGCATCAAAATTTACCCTAGGGACAATGTTGTGCCAACCTAGTGAACATAACGTAGACTATCTAGTGAGTTTTGTTAGTAGCAGACAACTCATTGAGACAAAAATGAACTACTCCAAAATAGAAAGGGAAGATTTACCCATGGTGTTTGTCACATAAACAAGGTTAGACATTATCTTCTTAGCAACACCCTTTACCTTATTTACGGATCAGCAAGCATTGCTTTATCTTGTGGACAAACCCTGCGCAACAGGACACATTGCTCAATGGTTACTTTTGCTTTTGAAATTTGACTTCTATGTAGTCATACGCAAGGGTAAAAACCATTATAAGGCAAATCATATGTTTGCAAAGCACTACGATGAGTGCCAATGAACCAAAGTATTTACTCGTAAAAGAAAAAAATGGAGTTAACCTGGTGATTGCATGCTAGCCATTCGAGAAGTGGGGAATTGACTTCATTGGTCCAATCAACCCTGCATCACAATATTTCCAAGCTAAGTATAACATTTTTTTCAAACAAACTACCTCACCAAGTGGACAAAAACTCGAGCAACTCACAAAAAATGATGCTAGGACCACAACCAAGTTCCTTTAGGAGCAAGTAATCTCATGGTTCAATTGTCCCATAGAGTTGGTTAGTGACCAAGGCACATACTTCATCAATGAAGTGATCCCTCACTTGTTATCCACCTTCTTAATAATCCATAGAAAGTCCTCACCATATTATCCACTAGCCAATAATCAAGTAGAATCCATGAACAAGATCTTGGTGAGCATTCTAACAAAAGTAGTCTTTGTTTTACACAGCAATTGGGGCAACAAGCTCATGGCAGTTTTATGGGTATATAGGACAGCATATAAAATAGACATAGGATAGACTCCATTTAGATTGACCTATGGAACCAAAGCTATTCTACTAGTAGAGTCTTTGTTCCAACCTTGAGAATTGTGGAGCCTAAGAGTGATGGGAGGGTCAAGAAGCATGGACAATTTGGTTGGTAGAGCTGGAATGTTGATATGAGACTCGTCTCATTGCAACCCATACTTTAATCTCTGAAAAGGCATGACATAAAAGTTGGTTTTAAAAACATGTCAAACAACGAGACATTGGACAAGGTTACCTAGTCTTGCTGTACTTTGTCAAGGGACACAAACAAAAAATGAGATTTAGGGGATTGAGACCTTTCAAGATTCGCAATATCAGTAGAATGAGGAATGTGGAGCCTGAAACCCTAGAAGAAGAGGACATAGGTTTTTTCAACGAAAGTTGCATAAAAAAGTATTAGCCTCTATCACATCCACTTCATGAACCTCTAATGATAGAGCTACCGATAGGTGTGAGGGTTACTACCATCACTACACTAGAGGAGGAGGAGGAGGCAATAGCACCAGCCTACCTGCAAATAACGGTAATCGCCCAAAAGACATACACCCTTGATGCACTAATTGATAAGGAAGCCGGCTCAAATATCTTAATGCATGAACATTGGATCGAATCTCATTTGCAACCAACCAATGCAAAACTTAGCCCGTTCGGGAGGTAGTCCTATCCACTCTTGGAAAAATACAAACTAATGGTTTCTATCAAGACTGAGAGCCTACCCATCATCTTTTACGTGCTATCTAATGAGCAAAGTGTTGGTAAGGAATCATTGTTGGGATGTGTCAAGAATCGCGTGGTGGGGGACTTGCTTGAGTTGCTACACCAAACACACATTGTATACACAAGAGGAAGCTCACTCAAGAACACAAGAAGAGAGATGGAGGCTAAAACGTTTTCTTGTTGGTTTTTTCTTCTTCTTCCACACACTATACAATGCACACAAAGTATAGATAAGATACAACATAAAAGAAAGTGGCCTACTAAGTCAAACGGTGCATAACCAACTACACTAATCGACTGGCACTATGTCTTTGCCAGTTGTAGGTAGGTGAAACAAACTAAATATAATAAGTGATAAGTCAGTGGCCATGTGAGTATCATAATGGCCACCAACGTGCTAAGTGTAGATGTGCATACCCATCTAGCCAAGTGGTCCATCATCAACATCTGCACTTATTGAGCTTGCCATCTCAACACTCCCCCTCAAGCTCAACTCTATCTCTGCAACTCCAAGTAAGCTTTGGAACTTTCGAAGCTTCTCTACACCCAATGCCTTTGTGAAAATGTCAGCTATCTGATCCTGTGTGTTGACATATACCAAGTCAATCTCTCCTGCAAGTACCTTCTCTCTCACAAAGTGGTAGTGCACCTCAATGTGTTTTTTTCTAGCATGGAACACTGGATTCCTAGCTAGTTGTATGCTGCTCATGTTGTCAGAATGAATGACAACTAGACCATCTCCTTGCACGTCCAAATCACCTAATAACTTTTGCAGCCATACCACCTCACATGTTGCCATAGCAGCACCTCTATACTCAACCTCTGTACTCGATAAAGCAAGTGTAGGTTGCTTTTTGCTGCTCCATGTAACCGTTGCACTACCAAGGAAAAACATGAATCCACTTGTAGATCTTCTGCCTGACATGCTACCAGTCCAATCTGCATCTGTGTATCCAAAAACATGTACATCCTTACATGCCTCATAAAAAAGTCCATAATGTAAAGTGGACTTCACATACCTCAATATACGTCCAACTACATCCAAATGAGGCTTTCTAGGCATCTACATAAATTGACTGACAAGGCCAACAGCATAGCTCAAGTCTGGCCTTGTGATAGTCATGTAAATCAAACTTCCTACTATCCTCCTGAACATAGTAGGGTCTTCTATCTCATCTTCAACATCAGCACTCAACTTCACATTTTGCTCCAATGATACTGAAAGAGGCTTACATGCTATCATATATACTTGGATAACATATCCAAGCCATACTGCCTTTGGGACAACCATATACCATCATCACATCTGATCACCTCAATACCAAGAAAGTATCTCAGCTCACCCAAATCTTTCATCTCAAACTTCTTCTTCAAGAAGTCCTTAACTTCAGCAATCACATTATCACTGTCACCTGTAATAATCAAGTCATCCACATAGATGACTATGATGACCAACCCTGCATCTCCCTTTCTCACATAAAGTGAGTGATCAACATCAGAAATACAAAATCCAATATTGACAAGATACTCTCCAATCTTGTCAGACCATGCTCTAGGTTCTTGCTTCAGCCCATGGAGCGCCTTCTTTAACTTGCACACATATGTGGGATGCTCTAAATCCTCATAACCTGTTGGCTGCTCCATATACACTTCTTCTTGCAATTCACCATGCAAGAAGGCATTCTTAACATCCATTTGCTGTTGAGATATCGAGCTCCACTCGTGATACGCCAGGGTGACCGTTGTATATTTATGTCACCGACTTGTCAGTTGCAGACGCGGTTGGTACACCGCCCATGAATAATAGCTACATGATAGCTATCCTTATCTACTCTAGTTCGTGGCTCAGTTAGTATGCCACCTTAGTTAGTTGAGTTTGGTTTGAGACCCATATATAGGGTTCTTCTATTTCTTTGTACTTGAGTTCTTTTGGCTTACACAACTAAGAAGAGGAAAACTGTTTTTAGCCTCCACCCTTGTGTGTCTTCCCCCATTGTGCAAGCAAGAAAGCTTCAAGCGAGACTCCTTCCTTCTCTCCCACAATCTTGACATGGTATCAGAGCCTTGTTCGTGGTAAGGAGCTCAAGAAAGCAAGCCAAGCTCGCGGTGGTCTGGTAAGAGGAGCAGTGTTGCTTTCATTTCCTGTTTTGGGAGCAGATCTCTGCAGGTAGCACAGCCGGAAATTGCAGGAGTGCATTGTCTCAGGTTGAGACGCCCTTCGCGGTGAAGCAAGAGGGCAGTATATGCTGCGGGAGAGGGCTTTAGGCGACCTTGTTTTTTTGATTTGAGGCCATTTCGGGGCCTGTTTTGCAGACGGAAGTTTTCTGCACGCACTCAAGAAAAGGCCCAGTTTTATGCTGTGCGACCACTGTTCTACAGGTCGGTGAAAAGTTACTGTAGAAATTGCATCGTATGCTTGTGCGCAGAGACATTGGGAGTTTCAGAATCATCCTTGGTTCCTGTTTATGCAAAATCGTCACTAGGAAGTGACTGTGTGGTCAAATACCACTTTCGCCAGTTTTGCAGATTTGCCCTTGTGAGGGTGAAGCTGTGTTTTTTGCAGTGACAGAATTTCTTGCAGTATTCTGTAATGGCGTCTAATTCTCTTTCACAGATTGTCACTGAAAAGCTTGACAAGAACAACTTCCAGGCATGGAAGTTTAGAATGACGAATTTCCTTATGGGAAAAGGATATTGGGAATTTGTTGCAGGAAATGAAGAAGAACCAGTTCTTCCTGATGTTCCCAATCAACAACAAATGCAGGCATTTAAAACATGGCATGAGAGAGCCAGGAAAGTTATGTATTGGCTGTCTATCAGTATTTCAGACTCTATGATTGTGCATATTCAGGATGCAAGTACGCCAAAGGAGGCATGGGATACTTTGTCAAAAATGTATAGCACAAATACGCAAGCCAGGAAAATGCAGCTCAAGCAAGAGTTGCATAATGTGCAAAGAGAAAGTATGAGCATCAACGACTACCACATGAAGGTGAAGAAGATTGCAGATGCACTTGCTTCCATTGGGTCGCCAGTGGAAGATGATGATTTAGTTTACGTGACCTTGAATGGTCTAGGAAAGGATTATGCACAGTTTCGGACATCCATTTCAGTTCGTGAAAGATTTCCTGATTTTGAGGAGTTGATTGCTCTTCTAATTTCTGAGGAACAGAGAAATGGTGGTGCATCTTCTTCAGGAGGAACTTCAAAAGAAGCTGTCTTCTACTCAAATGCTGGAAGAGGTAGAGGCAGAGGTAGAGGAGGCCGATTTGGAGGCCGTGGCAGAAATCAGAATATGCAGCAAACTCAAGAAAACCAGTCCTATGGAGGAGGACGTGGTAACTCTAGAGGCAGGGGGAGCCAAAGAGGTCGTGGTGGATGGCAAAGAGGCCAAAATGCAAACAGTAATGTTGAATGCTACTATTGTGGTAAAATGGGTCATATGGCTAAAGACTGCTATAAAAAGCAGAATGACATCATGAATGGAAAACTGCAACAAGGGAATTATGCATCTTCTAGTAGACAGGGTGATGACAGAAATGAGCATTTGTTCATGGTGCAGCACATGAACAATTCTATGACAAGTGCAGAAGAAAGCAATGATGTATGGTATGTTGACTCAGGTGCATCAAACCACATGACAGGTCATGCAGAATGGATGGAGGATGCAAGGAAAATGGAAAAACCAGGATTTGTGGAGACTGGTGATGATACTGCACATCCTATTGTGCAGATTGGAAAAATTCCCTTGTCTATGCAGGGTGGGAAAAAGAAATACCTGTCCGATGTATTTCATGTCCCGAATATTACCAAGAATCTGGTTTCAGTTGGTCAAATGGTTGAACAGGGCTTGCAGGTCAGATTTAATCCTCATGGATGCTTTGTTGAGGATATGAAAAATAAAGGTCGCTTGATAGCAAAAGGAAAGAAGAAGGGCAGAATGTTTACATTGGATGCAGACATGTCTGAATTGAGTGCAGCAATGTTTGCACATGGGACCGGTGTAGTTGCAGATATTGATATCTGGCATAAACGCATTGGTCATGTTAATGTACAGCGACTTAAATCAATGCAGGCCCAAAATATTGTTGCAGGATTGCCCAAATTCAAGGTTGCAGAAATGCATAAGGTATGTGAAGCCTGTCAGTTTGGAAAACAGGCAAGGAAACCATTTCCTAGACATGTTCAAGAGAGTGAGAAGCCATTGGAATTAATTCACTCTGATGTGTGGACAACTAAAGCTGCATCTCTTGGAGGCTGTCATTATTTTGTCAGTTTTATTGATGACTATAGCAGAAAAGTTTGGGTGTATTTTATGAAAAAGAAAAGTGAAGTTTTTGGGCATTTCAAAACTCTTAAAGCTATGGTTGAAAAAGAAACAGGCTTGCAGATAAAATGCCTAAGGTCAGATGGAGGGGGAGAGTACCTCTCAAATGAGTTTGCAAAGTTCTTGCAGGAGCATGGCATAAAGCAGCAATATTCATGCAGTTATACCCCACAACAAAATGGAATTGCAGAAAGGAAAAACAGGCATATTGGAGAGGTATCTCGTGCCATGCTCAATGAAAAAGACTTGCCAGATTTTTATTGGGCTGAAGCAGTTGCTACAGCAGTCTACATAATGAACAGGACTCCCACTGCAGCAATACATGGAATGACTCCAGAGGAGAGGTATACTGGTAGGAAACCAGATATTTCTCATTTGAAAATTTTTGGTTGCATTGCCTATGTACATGTGCCAGATGAGCTGAGATCCAAGTTGGATCCAAAAGCTGAGAAGTGCATCTTTATTGGTTACTCTCTGCAGCAAAAAGGGTATAGATGCTATAACCCTTCTACTCGTAAGTTTACAGTGAGCAGAGATGTTGTTTTTGATGAGATGAGTAGCTGGTATAGACCAGTAAATGTGATTGATGATGAAGATGCACAAAATGGTAATGCTACACAGAATTCACAGCAGCAGTCACAAAATATTAGTGGACCTGGAGCGTCCTCTAGCAGTGGTTCACATTCTTCGCCATGGACAGGCAGATTGAGATCAGGAGAATCTTCTCAAAGCAATGCAGATAGTGGTATGCAGGTATCACGAAAAGGAAAAGAGAAGGTTGATCAGCCCATGTTTGATGTGAATGCAGGTCACTCTTATGTGGATGGTGAATCCAGTGGCTCAGAACAGAGCATTGATGATGAGTTGGGTATTCCTTCTATTGTTACACCTGGAGTAAGGAAGACCAGGGATGTTTTGAGAGCACCTGGGAGTGAACCTACTTTGCGCAGGTCTACAAGAGCTAGGTATCCTGTGGATAGGCTGAAATATGATGGATTTACAGCCATTCACTATGCATATATGGTCAAAGTGATACAGGAACCAGAACCCACATCTTTTGAGCAAGCCATGGGAAAAGAAAAATGGGAGAAAGCCATGGATGAAGAAATGGATGCCTTGGAAGCAAATGCTACATGGGAGTTAGTACCTTTGCCTAAAGGTAAGAATGCAATTGGCTGTAAGTGGGTTTATAAGGTGAAGCACAATGCTGATGGTTCTGTGAACAGATACAAGGCAAGATTAGTAGTCAAGGGGTATGCACAAACATATGGCATTGACTATGAAGAAACATTTAGTCCGGTTGCAAGGATGGCAACCGTAAGAGCAGTCATTGCTATGGCTGCATCAAAGGGATGGTCTTTACATCAGATGGATGTAAAGAATGCCTTCTTGCATGGTGATTTGCAAGAAGAGGTCTATATGGAGCAGCCACCAGGTTATGTGCATGCTGTTCATCCTAAGTTTGTTTGCAGGTTGAAGAAAGCCTTGTATGGCTTGAAGCAAGCACCTAGAGCATGGTCTGACAAGATAGGACAGTATCTTGTCACTATTGGCTTTCAGATTTCCAAGGCAGATTTCTCACTTTATGTGAGAAAAACAGAAAAAGGTATTATGCTGCTTGTCATTTATGTTGATGATTTGATTATGACAGGTGACAGTGATGAAGATATCCTTCATGTGAAAATGCTATTGAAGCAGAAGTTTGAGATGAAGGATTTGGGAGAGCTGCGTTATTTCTTGGGCATTGAGGTGATTAGATCACCAAGTGGGATACAGCTCTTGCAGAGGCAGTATGGATTGGACATGCTGTCCAAATATGGGATGACAGGCTGTAAGCCTATTTCAGTTCCTTTGGAGCAAAATGTGAAGGTGAGCACAGATGCAGGTGAGTTTCTAGAAGACCCTACTATGTACAGACGCATAGTAGGAAGTTTGATTTATATGACTATTACCAGGCCAGATTTGAGCTATGCTGTTGGATTGGTAAGTCAGTTTATGCAGGCTCCAAGGAAACCACATTTGGATGCGGCTAGACGCATACTTAGGTATGTGAAGTCCACATTGCAGTATGGACTATTTTATGAGACTGGGGTTCAGATACAGTTGCATGGATACACTGATGCTGATTGGGCTGGTAGTATTTCTGATAGACGATCTACCAGTGGATATGTATTCTCTTTTGGGAGTGCTGCAGTCACTTGGAGCAGCAAGAAACAGCCTACAGTTGCCTTGTCGAGCACAGAGGCTGAGTACAGGGGTGCAGCAATGGCTGCATGTGAGGTAGCTTGGTTGCATAAGCTACTTTATGATATGCATCAGTCTACAGATGGGCCAGTTGTCATTTATTGTGACAACATGAGTAGTATACACTTGGCAAATAACCCAGTCTATCATGCTAGAACAAAGCACATTGAGGTGCATTATCACTATGTGCGAGAGAGGGTTTTACTAGGTCTTATTGATCTAGTTTATGTCAGCACAGAGGATCAGGTAGCTGACATATTCACGAAGGCATTGGGCGCAGAGAAGCTGCGCAAGTTCAGAGACCTGCTTGGTGTGCAGGAATTGGGATTGAGCTCGAGGGGGAGTGTTGAGATATCGAGCTCCACTCGTGATACGCCAGGGTGACCGTTGTATATTTATGTCACCGACTTGTCAGTTGCAGACGCGGTTGGTACACCGCCCATGAATAATAGCTACATGATAGCTATCCTTATCTACTCTAGTTCGTGGCTCAGTTAGTATGCCACCTTAGTTAGTTGAGTTTGGTTTGAGACCCATATATAGGGTTCTTCTATTTCTTTGTACTTGAGTTCTTTTGGCTTACACAACTAAGAAGAGGAAAACTGTTTTTAGCCTCCACCCTTGTGTGTCTTCCCCCATTGTGCAAGCAAGAAAGCTTCAAGCGAGACTCCTTCCTTCTCTCCCACAATCTTGACATTTGCTGCAAACTCCAACCTTTGGTTGCTGCCAAGGAAATCACACACCTAACAGTTGCCATCCTAGCAACTGGACTGAATGTCTCTTCATAATCTATGCCATATGTTTGAGCATAGCCTTTTGTTGAGATGACAAGCTCAACACATGCGGACATTAATGATGGACTACCTGGTTAGATGGGTCCACATGTCTACACTTAGCACGTCGGTGGTCATTATGACTCTCACATGGCCACTGACTCATTACTTATTATATTCAGGTTGTTACACCTATTTACAGCTGGCATAGTTATAGCGCTAGTTGACTAGTGTAGTAGGTTATGCATTGTTTGACTTAGTAGGCCACTTTGCTTTATGTTGTATCTTATCTATACTTTGTGTATATTGTAAAGTATGTAGAAGAAGAAGGAAAAACCAGCAAGAAAACGTTTTGGCCTCCATCTCTCTTCTTGTCTCTTGAGTGAGCTTCTCCTTGTGTATTCTATGTGTGTTCAGTGCACCATCTTGAGCAAGTCCCCCCACCACGCGATTCTTGACATGGTATCAGAGCTGCACCACTGATTGAGGCTGGTTTTGAAGGCTAAAGCAAAGGAGAGGAGCCAAGGATTCGAGCAAGCAAGCACAAGAAGCTCTTTCATTCCCTACTTCTTCTCTTGGACAGTGCCTGTGGAGGCACCGGAAGCAGGGTAGAGCAAAAATCTTAGATTGCAGTGAGATTTGATGTGCATGAAGAGCATTGTATATTCTATAGATTTGAGGTCATTTCAGTGAGATTTGATGTGCCATCCGAGGTCATTTCAGGCCCCATTTTAGACTCGCAAGGTTGCGGATAGCAGTTCGAGGTATCCTGCAATTTCAACTGTGTCTGTCGTATACAAGTGCACAGGTTACAAATTTCATATCTATAAGTTCAAAGGTGTTTACCAGTGAATAAACACAAGGTTTATCTGCAAACTAGTTGCAAATTGCATGTATTGTTGAGCAAACAGTGAAAAAGGTTATCTGGTGTATTGCTGTGTACTACAGGTTGAGGGTTGCAGAAGATTTGCTTACTATTTGGTATTAGTTTTGTGATAATGGCAGAGAACAGTGGAAACCCCATCATTGAGAAACTCGACAAGAACAACTACCCTTCATGGAAGTTCCGTGTCACGAACTTCCTTATTGGAAAAGGCCTCTACGAGTTTCTTTTAAGTGGAGTGAGTGATCCTCCAACTGCAGAAGAGACAAAGGCACGGAAGGAATGGAATGCAAAAGACAAAAAGCTCATATATTGGCTGTCTCTGCAGTAATTGACAATAATATGCTGGGACATATTAGAAATGCAGAGAATTCATATGCAGCTTGGACCATACTTGAAAGTATGTTTTCCATAAATACAAAGGCACGAAAGATTCAACTCAAGCAAGAGTTGAATACATTGAAGAAAGGGAAGATGCCTATCAATGAGTATGCACTGAAGGTAAGGAGCATTGCAGATGCCTTGGCACCGATTGATGCAATGCCTGATGATGATGATTTGGTGTCATCTACCTTGGGTGGACTTAACAATGAAAAGGCTTGGAAGTCTTTTGTAACTTCCGTATATGTCAGAAAGCCATTTCCAAATTTCGATGAGTTGGTCTCCCTTATGATCACTGAAGAGATCAACATGCAGAGTGAGACATCTGGAAAAAGTGGTGAATAGGTCCAAGCTTTCTACTCCAGTTCAGGAAGGGGACGTGGCAGGTCCTCTTCAAGAGGCCATGGTACAGGACTGGTAGTGACAACTAACTAGCAAAACAGATTGAATCAGTAATTTGGCGATATGCAAGTTTCAAGAGGTCATGGTAACTTTAGAGGTAGGGGGAGCTTTAGAGGAAGAGGTGGATGGCAGAACAAAGGTTCTAACAACTTTGGTATTGTGTGTCACTACTGTGGCAAAATAGGTCATATTGCAACCCAATGTTATTCTAAGAAAGATGATATTCGCAGTGGTAAGTTGGAGCAAGGAAACTATGCATCATCTTCACGACAGAATGAAGACAAAAATGAACGTATGTTTGTTATGTAGCATATGCTAAATGCTGTTATAGGAAAGGGAACACATGATGATGTTTGGTATGTTGATTCAAGTGCATCCAATCATATGACCAGCTATGTAGAATGGTTTGGAGAGATGTAGGATTTGCAAAATACAGGCTATGTGCAGACGGGTGATGATTCATGCCACCCAATTTCACACCTTGGAAAAGTTCCCTTGTCCTTGCATGATGGTAAGACAAAGAGTCTTTCAGATGTATTACATGTGCCATCTATTACAAAGAACTTGGTGTCAGTCTAGAGCAAGGGCTACAAGTTAGATTTAATGCAAAGGGCTGCTTTGTAGAAGACTTCAATAACAAGTGCAAGTTGGTTGCAAAGGAAATTAGAGTTGGACGTATGTTTACTCTGGATGCTGGAATTCCTACTATGAATGTTGCTGTGTATGCTAAAGGAAGCAGATATGGAAATTTGGCACAAATGCATTGGACATGCAAATGTACAAAGGCTGAAATTAATGCAGTCCAAAGGGTTGGTTACAGGTTTGCCTACATTTAAAGTTGCAAAATTTCAAAAGGTATGTGAAGCATGTCAGTTTGGTAAGCAAGCAAGACAACCCTTTTCACATGACAGAGATGTAAGCAGAAATATCCTTGATGTTGTGCATACAGACATTTGGGGGCCTACACAAAATGTATCTCTTGGAGGTAGTTCATACTTCGTCACATTCATTGATGATTGTTCTAGAAAGCTGTGGGTATATTTTATGAAGGAAAAGAGTGAAGCGTTTGAGCACTTTAGAACTTTCAAGGCTGCAGTTGAAAGAAAAACAGGCTTGAAAGTAAAGTGCCCGAGGTCAGATGGAGGGGGAGAGTACCTCTCAAATGAGTTCAGTGATTTTCTGAGGTCTCATGGGATAAAGAGACAGTTCACATGCAGGTATACCCCACAGCAAAATGGGGTTGCAGAAAGGAAAAACAGGCATATTGCAGAAGTTGCACGCGCCTTGATGGCTGAAAAGAATATGCCTAAGCATTTTTGGTCTGAGGCTGTTCATATTGCTGTTTATATTATGAACAGAACTCCCACAGCTGCAGTTCATGGTATGACCCCCGAAGAATGTTTTACAGGTAAGAAGCCTGGTGTTTCACACTTGAAAGTATTTGGCTGCATTGCGTATGTTCATGTGCCAGATGAGTTGCGGAAGAAACTAGATCCAAAGGCTGAAAAGTGTGTCTTTATTGGATACTCTTTAGAGCAGAAAGGGTATCGCTATTACAACCCTGTCACATGTAAGTTCAGAGTGAGCAGGGATGTCATCTTTGATGAAATGAGCAGTTGGTATACATCTAGTGGTGATGCATTGGATGTTGATGATGATCATGACACTCATGTGCAGGCTGAATGGCAAGAATCACAGACTCTTAGTGGACCAGAGACATCATTTGGTAGTCCTTGGTCTGGGAGACTAAGGAGTACCTCTACATCTTTGAGTGCATCTAGTAGCACTACAGGTAAAGACAAAGGAAAGAATAGGGTGTCAGAAGGCATTGATGCAGTTCTTGATGGAGACTCCAGTGGCTCAGAGAGCTTGGATGATGAGCTTGGCATTCCTTCAGTGAGGACTCCAGGTGTGCAAAGAGCACGTGTTAATGCAAAGACTCCATTGAGTGATCCAGTGGTACGCAGGTCTAGCAGGGTGAAATACCCTATTAAAAGATTTGGTTTTGAGGGTTATGCAGCTCACCATTATGCTTATATGGTGAAACTAGTTGAGGATGTTGAGCCCACATGTTTTGAGGAGGCTGTTGGTCATGCTCATTGGGATGCAGCAATGGATGAGGAGATGGCTGCATTAGAGGCCAATAAGACTTGGGATCTAGTATCATTGCCGAAGGGAAAGAAAGCTATTGGATGTAAGTGGGTTTATAAGATTAAGCACAATGCAGATGGTTCTATTAGCAGGTACAAAGCTAGGCTGGTTGAAAAAGGCTATGCCCATACATATGGCATAGATTATGATGAAACCTTCAGTCCAGTTGCTAGGATGGCAACTGTCAGATGTGTGATTGCTTTGGCAGCAGCCAAAGGATGGAGGTTGCAGCAAATGGATGTAAAGAATGCCTTCTTGCATGGTGATTTGCAGGAAGAAGTGTATATGGATCAGCCAGCAGGTTATGAAGATTTAAAGCATCCCACGTATGTATGCAAGTTGAAGAAGGCACTCTATGGGCTCAAGCAAGCACCTAGAGCATGGTCTGACAAGATCAGAGAGTATCTTGTCAATATTGGCTTTTATGTTTCTGATGCTGATCACTCACTTTATGTGAGAAAGGGAGATGCAGGTTTGGTCATCATAGTCATCTATGTGGATGACTTGATTATTACACGTGATAGTGATAGTGGAATTGCTGAAGTCAAGAACTGTTTGAAGATGAAGTTTGAGATGAAGGATTTAGGTGAGCTAAGGTACTTCCTTGGCATTGAGGTGATCAGATGTGATGATGGTATATGGCTGTCCCAAAGACAGTATGGATTGGATATGTTGTCCAAGTATGGTATGACTGCATGCAAACCACTTTCAGTCCCGTTGGAGCAGAATGTAAAGCTGAGTGCTGATGTTGGGGATGAGATAGAAGACCCTACTATGTTCAGGAGGATAGTGGGGAGTTTGATCTACATGACCATTACAAGGCCAGACTTGAGCTACGCTGTTGGTCTTGTGAGTCAGTTTATGCAAGTACCTAGAAAGCCACACTTGGATGCAGTGAGATGCATATTGAGATATGTGAAGTCCACATTACATTATGGACTTTTCTATGAGGCAAGTACAGAGGTACAGGTGTTTGGATACACAGATGCAGATTGGGCTGGTAGTATGTCTGATAGAAGATCTACCAGTGGATAGATGTTCTCTCTTGGTAGTGCAGCAGTTGCTTGGAGCAGCAAAAAGCAATCTACAGTTGCTTTGTTGAGTACAGAGGCTGAGTATAGAGGTGCTGCTGTTGCAGCATGTGAGGTAGTATGGCTGCAAAAGTTACTGGCTGATTTGGATGTGCAGGTGGAAGGTCCAGTTGTCATTTATTGTGACAACATGAGCAGTATACAGTTGGCTAGGAACCCTGTGTTCCATGCCAGGACAAAACATATTGAGGTACACTACCACTTTGTGAGAGAGAAGGTACTAGCAGGTGAGGTTGACTTGGTGTATGTCAGCACACAGGATCAGATAGCTGACATCTTCACGAAGGCCTTGGGTATAGAGAAGCTTCAAAAGTTTCGAAGCTTACTTGGAGTTGCAGAGATGCAGTTGAGCTTGAGGGGGAGTGTTGAGATGACAAGCTCAACACATGCGGACATTGATGATGGACCGCCTGGTTAGATGGGTCCACACGTCTACACTTAGCATGTCGGTGGTCATTATGACTCTCACATGGCCACTGACTCATTACTTATTATATTCAGGTTGTTACACCTATTTACAGCTGGCATAGTTATAGCGCCAGTCGACTAGTGTAGTCGATTATGCATTGTTTGACTTAGTAGGCCACTTTCCTTTTATGTTGTATCTTATCTATATTTTGTGTACATTGTAAAGTGTGTGGAAAAAGAAGAAGAAATCAGTAAGAAAACGTTTTGGCCTCCATCTCTCTTCTTGTCTCTTGAGTGAGCTTCTCCTTGTGCATTCTGTGTGTGTTCGGCGCAGCATCTTGAGCAGCCCCCTCCACCACGCGATTCTTGACATCCTCCGAATCCCCCTCAAGCTAGTACTACTACACCTCTCCACTATATGAACAATCACTTAATTAGAGCAAGGCTAGTCCTTCTCCATACATGAGTAATACATCCCTTTTACAAGTAGCCTAGAGTTTCCTAGAAAACACATGCCTGCTTCCACATCAATTGACTCTGTATCCTGCTATCTTGTCCTAACATTAGTGGTACAACCCATAGTAATACTCTCTTCTTCACTTGCAGAACCATTTGATGCATGAACTTCTTTCTTCTACATGAACTTTTACTTACCATTTCTAATGTAGTTCTTTAGGATTTAAATTCACCACATGAGTGCTCCAAATCACCAAATACCTTTAAACTAAACCATATTGCTAAATGGGCTCTCCAAAGATCCTAGTGTTGACCTTGGGACTACAACAATCTTCTAAGACAACCTTCTCCTCTTCTTAGGCTTGCAGTTGTTCTAATGTAACATGAATGAACTTGGAAGTAATGTTTTCCCTCGTGTTGATGATGACCCCTATTAATAATGACTTTTTCCATTTGCAGTAAAGCAAGTTGTCTCCTCTCTTAGACAACAAATTGAGGTTACAGGCAACACCAAAGTCTATTGCCTTCACAACTCAGAGGGGCTTTTCATGAGGCAATGTTTGGGTGCAAGTAAGAGTCGTCGACCATTTGCATGCACATGTTGTGATGTCCTCCATTGAATTTTGAAACCTAGGGATGAGAAACAAATGATACCCAAAATGGATATCATTTGCAATCTACTCATCTTATCAACTAGCTACTGGTGGTTCTACAATTGAAAATGGAGTTTTAATTCACTTTTTCTTGCATATATAGAAATACCATTTTCTACATGCCATCCCCATGCACTACATGATCCACACCTATGACTAGCATCACATAATTTTCCCTACTCCAACCTATGTACGTTATGTTTCTCTAAGTTGCTTCAGCTTGCATGACTATCTACAATCAAGACGAGACATAGAGATAGAGAAGAAAAGGACCGCTCTTGCTATTTTGATACCCTCCGTAAGTTTCTTGTCTTCTCATCTTATCTTTATTTTCCCATTCATACATTCTCGCCTTCTAGCTTTCATCCCTTCTTTCATTGGTGCTTCCTCTATTAGGTGATATCTGCCTAGAACATCACACAAAATACCAGCCACCATCAATTCCTTTCACGTTCGCCTCTTTCTCCATCAATTGCTTTCTTTTTTTAAAGGAAACAACATCCAATTTTTTTGTATGCAACTGATTTGATGTCAATTTGGGGAAGAAGACTCTGTGATTATTGCAAGGAATATCACAAGGAGCTCTAGCCATCAATACCTTCAAGGTCCATCTCTTCACCTTGACCATCGTTCATGAATATGATAGAGAGCTTCATGCAAAGCTCTATTTTTGAATTTACAGAACTGTGTTTCTCATGTATGAATTGAATTTGAATTGCTACTAATTGTTTAAAGGCCCTATAGTTCATGTAGCACGTGTAATGTACTATAAGTTTATTTTTTTGGCGAAACGTTGTCACATATTGCATTTCATACATTCACACATAATAGAAAAATGCATCATTTGATGATTTCATTTAAAAACCCAATTGAAATTATTGCCATTGCATTAATCATTTCAAAACCACATTGCAATGACCAATGTGACTTAAAGGTATCCCTTTTATTAATTGCTAATTTTAAAAGAGTAGTCTCCAAAAACCTTCAAAATGAAAGGCTTGTTCACCAAAATGTGCCATGCAACTCATCAAGTTACATGGAGACAATGTCCTTGTTGCTAGTGCATAAGCATCATGAGTGTCATGTTGATTGACATGGTAAGCTACTAGAGCATTATCAACAAAGTCATCAAAAACAAGAAGGCCATGATTGATTGCCATGTTGTGCAAAATGCAACAAATGGCCATTGATTGTGAAACTTTTAGATGTTAGGGTTCGGAATGACACCATTTAGGACATGTCATGCTTTTTTCAAGTGTATGAAGGCACAGTTAACCACCATCCATGTGGAAGAGAGGCAATGATTGTACTATGATCGTGAAGCTGGGAGAGGGGCCTAAAAAGGTACAACCAACCATGGTCTCTATTAGTAATCCCCATCACCAATAGTGTGCTCTCAAATGCTACAGTTGAGGCCACTCAAGCATAGATTGTTAAGGTAAGAGTTAGACTTTGCTAGTTGTAAGAAGGCAAATTTTTGAAGAACACTCTTATTAATAGCTAAGACAGGGAAACTTGCATAAATAGTTAATGAATCACAAGATGTAATCTATGATGCCCTACAAGCTCATGGAGTACTTCCCCTTGCCATTGTACCATGTTGTTGGATCTGGCCTCTACATGCTAATGCATTTACAATCTATGGCTTTGTAGTAATTGGGGAACACCTATTTTTGTTGCATGCCTACTTTGAGAAGAGCCATTTCATCAAGCATAGTAGGCTACTTAATGAATTGATTCTGAAAAGGAAGAAACACATCAATGAATCTATCAACAATTTGTAAGATGGTGGAGATACCAAAACCAAACTACTTGGAAATCACCCTGAAGAAGCATCGTGTGGCAAGATACATCAATGCAATCTCAACCTTCCATTCTGCTAGGAATAGGTAGCCGTAAACCTAGAGAAACACCATTGAAATGTTCCCTTATCATAGGGAAGGTGGAAGAAATTCTGAGAGATGGGTGAATAGCCTTGGTGGCAGCCTAACAAAAGGTTGAAACCAATGGTTCTCACCCCCTTCTCACCACTACATTACTTGGTATAGTTGGGACACTAGTGAAGTCATCGAGGCCTCACATACTATTTACCAAGTCAAGGATGGGTCCAACACATATGAGGATTAGTATCAATAATGTGGCACATGAGAAACAAGAAGGGGGCAACAAACAATGTTAGAGACATTGCATCATCTCCAAGAGGTAGCATGAGTGTGTATGTAGGGAGAAGATTGTTTTGCAAAGTACTAAGGTTTTGGATGCTTTGTAGTAGAAGTCAAAGAAGCATACCGTAAACAAGAAGTAATGAAGCACGGTGAACCAGTTTGGGTCAAACATAATAGTAACAATAGAAGGGAACAAAAAAAGTAAACATAATCCTACTCTTGTTATGAAGGAATTGCTATTATTTTAAAGCCCACGTAATGCAAGATAGTGCATTGCAATACTTGACCTTTAAGTAGGGAATAACTATCGTATGCACAAAGGAAGGCCACACTAGACATAGACTTAGCATGCAATGTCCATCCATAGAGTGCACGAAGACATCTTATATAAGAGATGGAGAAAGAAATCATCCTATATGACTAAGATGGCGAGGAAAGTCATAAACTATCATGGTACGACAGTGAAAGGGGGCAAGAGAAAAGTACTCTGCACATCATGTTGGGTTGATGAATCATTTTTTTGACTCATAGTTTTATAAGATTTTAGGCTACATCAAGTTTACCATGATGTTGAGAGAACTGGATGATTCTAGCACAATTTATGTGCAAATGAGTGAGAGAATAACATTCCCTTTATCTTGCATGCAAGTATTCAATCATCATACATTGCTCATTAACTTGTGGTGGGCCATGTTCATTGATGTAAAGTGCCCCTTCTTCTTCAGCATGTAGTCGGCTATTTTATTTTTTATTTCTTTGGGAATAAAACTCTTCTTATGAAATTTCCCTTCTATTTATTCATGTCATCCACAAGAAATGATGAATGCGAAGGTCTCCCCAAGGAAAGCACCCATATGTGCTTTATATTGCCTAGCTCACAAACTAAACTATAGAAATCTCTTTTGCAAAAGCACAAAACCAATGGTGTTGAGGATGCTTGGTCCTTTCATATATTGCAAAGACAATGATGGAACACATACAAATTCATATAATAAATATTCTTTTTATATTAGCTAATCAAATATCTTATTATTACTTGCACCATCATGATGGTATGCCTCCTGTAGGTGTTCAGTTCAGCACATAAACTGCAGTAACCACTACTTTAGCCTAATAAGCATTTGGCAAATTCTTTTCATTAAGCATTTCCTTGGGCATCTTCCATAAGCACCCGATTTTTAATCTCTACCACACTGTTCTAGTGAGGTGTGTATTTGCATGTGAGCTTTTTATGCCATATTTAGCAAGGTACATGTCAAACTCTTTAGATGCATATTCTCCACTTCCATCAGACCTTAGACATGAGATATAACTGCCAAGTTCATTTTCAACATGCTTCTTAAAGTCCTTAAAGACATCGAGCATCTCATCCTTGTGCTTAAGAATGTATAGCCATGTGTATAAGCTAAAATCATCAATGAAGGATACATAATACATGGCACCACCAAAATACGAATTATGGGCAGGACCCCATACATCCAAATGTATCAATTGCAAAGGTTGAGAACTACTTCTAACACATCTCATGAACGGGAATCTCGCTTGTTTCCCAAACTGACAAGCAGAGCATACATGTCTAAGATCAATGTACTTGAACTTTGGCAAGCCGAGTACAACCTCTTTCTGTTGCATATTTTTTCACTTCTATACATTAACATGACCAATACGTTTGTACCAGATTTCTACATCCCGAACTGCTCCATTATCATGGGCAAACATGGCTGCCTTCAATTTTGGGATAGATTCATCCAAGGTAAACATTCTGCCATCTCTCTTGCCTTTGGCAATCAATTTACATCCATTTCCATATTCTTCAATAAAACAACCATCCCTATTGAATTTGACTCGCAAATTCTCTTTTTGGATCTGTCCAACTGACAGTAAATTCTTAGTAATACAAGGTACATGTAGGATATCATGTAGGCTCTTCTTTCTCCCACATCAGGCACATGAGCAATATAACCACACATGTATGCTGAATATCATGTTGCGTATCCTCACCAGTACATACAAATCCATGAGACCCTACTACTAACTCATCAAACCATTTGCCATGAGGATTCATATGATTGGATGCTCCTGAGTCTATATACCATTTCTCATCTTTCCCTTGCTTAGGTATATTCTTTGATACATATTGCATAGCAAACAATCTATCTTCTTGGTCATCCTGAGTACCACTAGAAGATGCATAATGTCCATGCTGCCTACCTTTTGCCTTCATATCAACTTGCTTTTTATGGAAATACTTCATGATATGTTCATATCTTCCACAATAATGACAGTCTTTATCCTATTAGACTACTCATGCAACTGCTAGGAACCACCTCTGCCTCTAGTTGATTTCCCCCTGCCTCTAAAGGCTCCAAATGGTAAGAAATTGAATAGTTTTCCTCCCATCCTTGCTTCTAACTATTGCATAAGTAGAACCGTCATCACACACCTTTGTTTCTATATGTACTCCTATAATATAGGGTTGTCCAAAAATCATTGCATATGATAAACTATCTTGCACAAAGAAGTACTGCTCTTTTTGTACATCACCAATCATCGCTTTTACATTAGGACATGCTCCCTTGAAGAATTATTTACAGCCCTCATACATCAACCATGATCAGTGTCCACACACGATGCACCATTCTCATAAAATCCATGCTCAATAACATTAATCTAAGACCCATGGTCAAGCAAAGCAACACAAGGAGTTTCACGCTCCCCTAGTTTCACTACCATTTCAGTGGTAGCCCTTGCCTACTGATTTCTTATGTAATGACTTTGATGAATAAATCCTAGAGTCTCTTCCCCATATTGTTGCATTTGCCTTACTCCACCATGCATATTGCTACAAGGCAATGCATTTTCAACCACTTTCTTCTCTTTTCCACATGTTTTCCACCGATGAGCAACATCCTCCATAGATAACCCTAGCACTTACATCATGCTCATATTCAACCCAAATGCCCAACAAACCAGTTTTCTATTCAAATTCTAGAACTACACTAGCGGTATCACTTTACAAATGATGCTTCCTCCGTAATTATATCAAGGATTTCATCATGAAATTCCTGCTTGACGATGCCAAGCACCTCTCCCAACAAGGTGAATTACACTCGACTATTTAAAATCAATTGTTCAAGAACCTTCTTAAGATTCATGGTTGTCTCAATATTAGACTGCTGCTTATATCCTAGTTGCTTGCCCTTCTTTTTGCCCTCTTGTTTGCTATCCTGTTTTTGCTCCTACCCACCCTCTTCCATAACATGCTTGAGAGGTGGATGATTTTTGTAGCTTTAGGTTGATCCACACTTCTTCTTGTCACTCTCTTAGATGTCCCTGCATTATCTTCATCTCTCTCTTTCATTTCTCTTTCACAAGTACATCCATACTTTGCACCTTTGCTAAATCTACCGGTGATTCCTAGCGAGTTGTGTCATGAATGTCTTGCCTTGCATGAGACATTTCACTATCAGTAACTTTCCTTTTTTCAACTGCATGCAAAGCATGTGTCCATATTGCAACCTTTGGATCAACCATCACTTGGCTAGGCATTCTATCCAAATGTAGACCAAAAGTAAAAGCACGTATAGTTGCATAAGCATTTTGAATAGCCAAGTCTTCCAATAAATTTTGCATACCTTTCTTTTCAAAATTCAAAGCAAGAGGCAATTTGGTTTATTGCGCATGGATCTTGCCATCTTTCCAAAAGATGAGCTGTCGTACCAAGGCCTCCTAATAAGTAGCACAATTCTTTCTTTCATGTTTCAAACTATCACACCACATACATCTTTTCCCTGGTTTTAGGGGATGCTGCCCATCTATGTTCATCTTGTACTTATCTAATTTTGCAATATTTAACTAAAGATCCTACATGCATTTAATGAATTCATCTAATATATCTTCCTTAATAATGGAAACAACAGTGCAGGTGTAGTCATAGGGTTAGCCACAAAAGTGGGTGGCATGCTATATACACAAACTGTTTTGCCCGTAACAGTGGGTAAGCTAGACATATGCAATCTTGCTCTTCTTCTATGCTTTTTCACCAGTGCAATAACAGCTTTCTTAACATGTCTCCACTCTATTTTTAGTCATGTCTCTGTAGTTTGACCCTTTAACAAATCATGAGGCTTTGCTTGAAGATGAAGATATGTTACTTGTAGAAACAATTTAATTTTTTGACTTGCAAGAGCTTGTTGTTCTGCAAGATCTAACTGCTTAAACCAACTTTCAAATTCTCCTAATAACTCTATAGCCACAAGACCCTTATTGAGGTTTAGAACCCACTTTTGGAAAGCCTTGCGAGGGTAATCAAATTGGTGTCTTCAATGCAAATTCTTCCCTGAGTGTCTTCTTGAAAACTACTCAATTAGCATCCTGGATGTATAATTCAATAGCTCGAGCTTTCAATTCATGTACAATGACCCATACAAAATACTAGCTCCATGAAAATTGATCCACCCCCCAAAGAACTCCATCTTTTGAGCATACATATGCAAATATGCAGATACGTTCCTGCCATTAAACAACTTCATCTCAAGCTCTACTATCTACTGAGCATTCATCACAATAGTTTCTATTTGAGCAGAAGCGTGCATCACCTATTGTTGTTGTACTTGCATAACCATATTCATATTCTATAGTAACTGCTGCAAAACATCACTAGAAACTATGCTTGAAGGTTCTCCCATTCTGTCTTTCCTTTCGATGACCTTTCACATCGGGTTCACTAATATTAAAGTGGTTTTAGTCAAAAGGTCGTATCCACCAGGGATCAGAGAAAGAAGGAAGTAGAGACTAGGAGATAGAAGAGAATAAAAAGAATAGACAAGAGGTACATAAGATAAAGACAAAGATCAATGATTCAAAGCACCATGTATTGATATAATATGAGAAGATAAACAAAATCCTTGTATGGGGCTACTCAGAAGCAATCTCCAAGCATTAGATCTCCTAGAGCTCCTTGGTAGAATGAAAATGTACACCAAATACTAGCTTCTTCTTTACTGTTCAAACAGTAAATTTGATGGTTCCGTTGGCTTCAAAAGGAGGGTAAAGCCCTAGGACACCTACTCAAAATTCTCTCAGATCTCTCCTTCTTCTTCTTCCTAATTCGAAGTATTGTTTGTTGCATGAAAACTAGGATTGCGCACCATGTGAATTTGGAAGCCCCTCTTTTTGCATGAGATCTTCAAAAATTGGCTAAAAAGCCACTTGCTTTTTGCATGTCACCCTATTCTAGAAGTTTCTTACACCTTTTCAGGATATTTATAAGAAATAATATTCAAAATATAAAAATATGCTAAAATTATAAAAAAATCTAGTATTTTTGAATCATCCATACTATGGACACTAATAATGAAGACTAATATGGTATTGAATCTCTAGATTAATAAGAAAGCCATATGATTATGCACTCTAGAGTTTTTCACACTCTGTGTACATAGCAACACTACATTGTTCAAGTTTGTATTGAATAGATAGGGATATTATGATAAGTTTGGTTACCTCTCAGGTTATCATGTAGATGTGAGAGTGTGGATGTGCAAAAAACAAGTCAATAGCCATATAAACACTAAATGGGTCACAAGTCTCCTAGTTATGGGTCTATTGATAGACCTTGGAGTTGTAGATTACAGTGACAAGTCACTCCAGCAAGTACATTACAAGTGTCAAGAAAATGCAAAGGGAAGATTGAGAACTCACCTATTATGACTAATGTATCATCAAGTTTCTCTCATGTTAATGTAGATTCAGATGGTTTTGAGCAAAGCTTAAATAAAGACTTTGAGATTCCATTCCATAAAACACCTTGCGTGAGGATGGTAAAAGAGCATGCCAAGGTACCTAGCAATGATCCACATCCACACAAGTCAAGAGTAAGAAAGCCCATGCAATAATTGAAATATGATAGTTATGTCCATTGTCTAGGCTAGACTCCTGAAGGTCATAGACCATGAAGAAGATGGTATATCAGAAACACACTACTTTCTTGCTAGAGATTCATGAACTTAGGAAGGTTTTCTTGGACAACCTCCAGTATGAATGAATTCCCAAAGCTAGTACAAGTTGAAAATGGTCGAGGAGGAGTCACATCCAAGTGGAATGTGACAGTTCTCAGTTTTCTATGAGTTGCCATATTAGAAACACTTACTAATCAACCATTTGTTCAATCCCATGTACATTTTCAAGAATGTGGATAGCTAATTGTGGGACCATATCATAAGAAAGAGAGACACTATAGGGGTAGGAATGGATTAGGTAGGCAAGATGGATGTGCTTTTGGCCAGAGCTTTGATGGTCACTTACAAATATCTCATGGTCCTTGGGTCATGTCCACTAAAGAAGAGCACATAGTGAAGAAAATTATCAAGTCTATCCACACCCTAATGGGGGTATGATGTATTTCCTTAGGTTATCTTTTTTTAAAGATGACCAACCTATAGGACTAAAATCCCATGATTAGCACAATATGTGCCAAGTTCATCCCGACCTTGATAGTAAGTACAATTGGTGTTTCATTGTGGATTTTGGTGGTAGGGGGAAGTTCTAATCAGTAGGCCAAGTCACAAACTCTCTTTAGGATCCAATATGGGCCATAGAAGCCGTGGGCCAACTTCTTACTATTGCCCTCTTTAAGAGTGGAGTAGTGGGACTTAGGCACTTTCAAGAGGACCAATTCTCCTTCCTCAAATTCCAAATGCCTTCTTTTCTTATCAGCATAGAGTTTCATGTGCATTTGTGCCTTTTGAAGATTCACTTTACATTGTTGAAAGAAGGCTTGCATGTGATTGCATGTGATCCAAATCAGCCTAACTCTAAGGGTTTATCTTATCATTAAATAAGATTGTGGGGAGAGGAACCTTATACCCATATAAGGCCTCAAAAGGAAAATCTGCAATACTGGCGTGGGTGGAGTTATTATATGCAAACTCAGCCAAGTGGAGCCACGTATCCCAACTGTTTTGTACATCATGGCAAAAGTGCCTCAAATATGTCCCAAGCCATTTGTTCGCTCTTTCACTCTAGCCACCAATCTAAGGGTAGTATGTAGTGGATGGAGCAAGCTTGGTCCCCATGGATGTGAAAACTATATGCCAGATGTTGCTCATAAAATTTGCATCCTGATCATGTACTATGACTTGTGGTAAGCCATGAAACTTGAAGACATATTCCATAAATTGAGCGGCCACTTGAGAGGCAGTGTATTGGATCTTAGTGGAGATAAAGTGGGAAACTTTGGGGTGATCAATTGTCACATAGATATTATTCCACCCTTTCTTGGTCACATTCTTGGTCACGAGGAGGCCAGTGATGAAGTCCAGTGTGATATGAGTCCATTTTCCTTCAAGGATAGGGAGGGGCTGCAAGAGGCCACCAGGCCTGAGTGTACTATCCTTGTTCTATTGGCATGGAACACATTTGGGCACAAAGTTCTTGACATCCCTCCATAAGCCTTTCCAATGAAAGATCTTGGCAATCTTGTCATATGTTTTGAAAACACCCAAGTGACTAGCAGTGGTGCAAGAATAAATCTCTTCCATGCTCTTGTGCGTGAAGGGGGAAGTGTATGGGATGACAATCTTGCCATGGGACCAAATAAGGCCATGCCTAGAGCTGATATTTGGAGTTTTTTAGCCATGATCCCATGCTGTAATTTTTGGAAAATGTGGTTGAAGTGGTCATCTAACAAGTAAGCTTCTTGAAGCTCTTCCATCCAATCACTATGCAATTCCAAAATAGAGGATACTCTGCATGCCCACATCTGAGAGAGTGAATCAACCACAATATTATCCTTGCCCCGAGTGTGAGAAATATCAAAGTCATAGTTTTATAATGTTGACGTCTATCACCTTTGCTTAGGAGTCAAAGTGGACTGAGTCAAGAAGTATAGGTGGTCACTTTTTACTTGGAAGCGACTGCCATGCAAATGTGTTGCCATTTCTTGATAGCATGGAGGATGTCCAACATCTCTTGGTCATATACATTCATTTTCATCTCCTTCTCATCAAGCTTGCAACTCTCAAATGCAATCACACCATGTTCTTGCAACAATGCTACAACAATGCTGCACCAATACCCCTGCCACTGGCATCACAATGAATGGTAAACAGCTTAGAGAAGTCAAGGCAGACAAGGATGGGGGCAAAAGTAAGCACATCCTTTAACTGCTTGTCAACAGTGGCATCCCAAAAGAAAGACTCCTTTTTTAATTGATCAATTAAAGGTGATGCAATGGTGGCATAGTGCATAATGAAGCATCTATAGAATGACAAGAGACCAAGGAAGCTACGCAATGAAGTGGTGGTGAAAGGAGTGGGCTAGTCCCTAACACATTGCACCTTCTTTGGGTCGTCTAGTATGCCATTTTTTCTCACAATGTATCCCAAGTACTCCAGAGATGTCTACATGAAGGTGCATTTGCTCTCCTTAGCAAAGAGTGGATGCTCTCTCAATATGTCAAACACCCTTCTGACATGTGCCAAGTGCTCCTTTGATGACTTGCTATAAATGAGGATGTCATCGGAGAAAACAAGCACAAACTTGAACAAAAGGAGTTGAAGGATTTTGTTCATGAGGATTTGAAATGTGGTGGGGGAGTTAGTCAACCCAAAAATGCATCACTAGAAAATGATGAAGTCCACGATTAGTCCTGTGGAGGCTGTTTTGATCTCATCTCCCTCCCTCATACGAATTTGATGGTAGCCAGAGTGCAAGTCAATCTTAGTGAAAAAGCATGGTCCTTTCAACTCATCCAGCAAGTCATCAATTCGTGGGATGGGTAGCAGTTCTTCACCATGATTTTGTTCAAGTCTTTGTAGTCAATGCACATGCAAAAAGAGCCATCTTTCTTCTTGACTAACATGATAGGGAATGCATAGGGGGAAGAACTTAGTTCAATGAAACCCATCTCATTGACTTGCTTTGCAACCTCTTCATGCTGACACTTGGAGAGTCTATAAGGGGACTTGTTAGAATGGGGCTCTAAATCAAGTGGGTGGTCCACTTGCCTCTTAGGGGGAGGGGTTGTAGGCATCTGAAATAGGTAATTATACTCCTCAAGAAGGGCATGCAAGGTTGAATCATTAGATATTGCAGAGGGCTGACCTGAATTGTCCTTATTCAGTTGCAAGTCAAAGATTTGTGAGCATTTCTTAAACTCCCTTTTGAGTTTCTTTGCTCTAATGAGCTGAAAATCAACATGATCTTGAATGCCTTCTAGGTGGATGGGCTTTCCATGCATCATGAACTCTATGTAGAGCTGAGAGAAGTCCATGGAAAAGTTTCCCAATTGTTTCAGCCAATCACAACCCAAGATAACATCAATAGGGCCCATATCTAGGGCAATTAGATCAACCAGTGCCACATAATTTTTAGCCAAGCATAAGGGGAATGCAGGACATACATGTGTGCTAATTTCTTCTTCTCCATTTGCTACTTGGACCTTCAAGAGGTGGTGTAATTTTATAGGTGTGCATTTCAATCAATTCAATGGCTGATTTATTGGAAAAATTGTGAGTTCTTACCACCATCCACAAGGATGAAGACATAATTTTCATGGATACTTTCTTGAATGCATAGGGTGTTGGGGCTTTGGGAACTCGTCCAAGTGTCCAAGGAGATAGAGCAAAGGGAAGTGGTAGATGGGTGGGATGTCAAATCAAGTATTCGTGATGGATCTCCACCTAGGTCAAAAGAAAACCCATCCTCCAAGTCATAGAATTGCTCATGATCAACATCCTTATCAAGCTCAGCCTGGTTAGTGGGTAGGTCATCCTCATCATTGTGCCAATCTTCCATTATATACATGCTATGAACTTTGACCTTATCTGTCTTGTGCATGCACTTGGAGGCATGATCAACAGTGTACTTATCCCCACATTTAAAGCATATTAGGCCCTTTTCCTTTTGTTCCTTCACAACATTCAAAGAAATGAAGCGTTGGCCCCACTAGATCCATGGAAAGGTGATGCAGTGGTTTGTTTATTTTCAGCATACTTATTCTTAGCATTAGAGCCAAACGCTGTCCCAAAAGTGCCCGATTTTCTTTCAACATGGAAGGTGGGGTAAGTGGGTATTTTGGGGTTGTTATTAGGCATAGAGGTGCCACGGAAACCACCTCCATATGGGGCTGATGTTGAGGGGATGCGGGGCTGTCTAGAACCTGGCTAAAAATTTTCATTCTTATTATATTTCCTTGCATATCTCTTAGATAGTTCAATTGCCTCAAACAGTGTGGTAGGCTTTTGGGCTATGACATTTGCCTGATAGGATGGGTTCCAACCCATAGATATACTTGTGCAATTTAGCATCATTGCTAATGCTCTCCACATACATGGTGAAGTTCATGAATTGATTTGTGTACTCATGTACAGTGAGGTTACGTTGGTCAAGAGTGTACCAATGTCTTGCCAACCACTCTTTTTCCACAAGAGACACAAATACTTGGACCATATGCATTTTAAAATCTTCCCAATCAATGAACTGATGATTCTCTTGATTGATATAGAACCACCGTGTGTGGACAAATCCTTCCAAGTGGAGAGAAGCAAAAAGTTTTTTCTGATCATCAGTGCGGGGGTAGATATTAAAGTAAGACTTGAACTTGGATATCCATTCCTCCAAGTGAGATGGTCAGGGAGATTGCCCATTGTACTTCATTAGGATGATCTTTTCATGTAGATCATGAGGGCCATGCTACCCATGAAACCCTTGCTGTCCATACATCCCATGGTGGCCATACATACCTTGTTGTTCATACATCCAATGTGGTGCATTTATCCCATGCTGTCCATTATAGCCAAGCTACCCATGATTGCCATGATGGCCATTGGTACCATATTATCGATGATGGGGCTGATTCACATATGGTGCATGGGGGCTCCTAGGGAGAGTGGGGGAATTTCTAATAAGGGTGGGAGAGGGCCTCAATGGTGTGTTGGGTACATGGTTAATGGGGGAGTTCAACAGGGGGTCATCATGCACATGAGAGGGTTCACCAATCTCATAGGTAGAAGGGGGGATTCCCTTAGCACCAAGTATGCCCTATGGACCATGCAATGGCTCATAATGTAGTGGACGTCTGGATTCATGCCTAGAGTCATTCATCTTCTCTTGGGATGAAGCGGTAGCTAATTGAGCAACAAGAGTAGTGAGCTACTCCAAGCTTTGTTGAATCCTTAATTTTGAGAGGGATATGTGATCGATTGCTTCATCAAACTTGGACATCATTTGGCAGTGGTTGGTGACAATGTCATTATGTTGTTCCATGTGACAAAGCTCATGTTGACATTGGGTGTGATTGAGCAAGGTGTTTGGGTCCGTATTGGGCATTTCCTCATGCATATCACCATGGTAATGTTGTGCCGAGATTGGTTCATTATTCATGGAGGTTTGGGAGTCTCTAATCTCCCTGTGGAGTTCGTCATGGGCCTTGCTTTTGCCTTTCTTGCCAACCATCTAGATACAGTCCTCCATAGGACCTACTGTCAGTAAATGGGACGTAACTTTTTGTGGGAAACTCTGATTGGTGAGATTTTTTATTCAAGTCGGATGAGACAAAGTCCTCTTTGAGATGAGCTATTAATCTTTGTGATAGAAAATGATCGGAATTTTCTACAATGGAATTATTGTGCCTTGTCCACAGTGACCCTAGTGCACAAAATGGGCATAACTTCCAAACCATGGCTCTAATTTGGGAGATTTTTAATTCAAACCGGAGGGGGAAAATCCCTCTTCAAGGTGAGCTATAGAGTTCACTCCCAGATTCAATATCAAATTTTTTGTAATAGGATCTTTGTGACTCTCATGCTAGACTATGACAAAAAATATTGCTTGTCTCTTATTGGAAAAGCCTTATATGGATGGATTATATGTTGAAAGGCCTGATTAGAAACATGAATAGAATCCTAAGCATACTGAGCATTATCTCAAGCATCATTGCATATCCGTCTACTCTGTCATCAATGTATAAGTAAATTTATTGCCATACATCTCTTTTGACTGCATGCATTTTAAGTATCATATATGGGTGCCATTAGCATCAAAGGGATGTCCAAAGGGGATTATTGCATTAAGGGAGGTGGTGATCATGGGGAAGTACCTGCACTTGCAAACAAGTATCTGGCTTGGATCACCGAGAGGTGGGAAAAGTTCCTCTTAGGCTGGGTTGTGCACCCCTTCAGGGGCTTAAGTGGTAAGGGAGGGTCACCTCTCTTTTGTCTTACCACCTCGCTTGGCATCGGTATTTTTCCTTAGCCACAGTATACATGGCAAAAATTTTTAGTAAGCAATCAGCGTGAGACGCATTGGAAATGAGACATTGGTCCATTTCATGAGATGCAAGGAATGAACAAGGGTTGGGGTAGGGGCTACCTTGGCAGTCCAGTGACTCACTGGCTGCTACTTACCCAATTACAAAGGCTATTGCTCACTTTGAGGATTATCCAAGGTCACAAGACAAGATGGGGTTTAATGTCAGCCAATACAATGAATTTTAGGATTAGTTATGATGCATGCATACAAGAGGGATTGAACTACTAATCCTATCCAATCTTTCATCTCTCCAACAAAGGGATTAAGCTCAGCAAGTGGATAAACATGAGAGATTAAGATTAGATTGTCATAGCTCTTTAGTGCTTGGAGAAGATGGTTGACCATCATGATGCCCATTTTCTCCATGAAGCAAGCCTAGTTGGTTGGAGCACTCCCATGGATGAAGGCTTCAACATTCCAATTCTTTCAATGATGATGATGGCTCGCGTGCTTGTTCTCAAGCTTGAACTTCAAGGAAGGAAAGCTTCAAGTGAAGATTTCATGGATGCCCTCAAGAAATCTTTGTATATGCTGATCTCCATAACTTCAATCCATGTAAGAAAGAGGAAAAAAGGGTAAGGGGCCTCTTGAGGTCTCAGCTCTAGGGGTAATGGGTTGGATCAAAAGCTTGAATTGAGTAGTAATGGCTGCCCTTAGGTAGTCTACAACAGGGTATTCGACCTGGGGCTCAATGTTCGGGGAGGGAGGGTCAAATCTTACTGAAAGAGGGTTCAACCCTAGCCCCTAGCCCAACAAAGCTAACAGTGCCAAGGGGAAGGCCCCGAGCAGGAGCAGGAGGTAGGAGGCAGGAGAAGGCCAAGGGTAATAGTGCAATTTGCATCGCAAATTGCAGACTGATGCTGATGCTTGTGGCATGATTTCCCTAACCACCAAGGTACTCAAAATGGAACTAGAGATGAGGCGGATCAGTCTCTAGTATTGGCAGATGTCTTGGAGGTGTCTAGAGAAAGCTTGGAGAGGTTGTGTGGGCTAGCAGCCATGGCAATTTGCACGCGAGAGAGAGGAGGGATGAGCCAAAAAGTAACTTGGGGTTTTTATCATCTTCCAACTCCTCAAACTCTAAACTTGGCCTGGAACCCCTAAAATTTGCATAAAAAGAAGTGACAACCTGTTATTTTAACCATTTTACCTCTATATATATTTGAGTCTCCAACCATAGCTCCTGCTTGCTCCTAAAAGGTGAGGTTAACTGTAGTCCTTCTTGTTGAACCTGTACCTGTAAGCTGAGTAACTAGGGTTTTTGGGATTTGAAAAGGAAGAAAGGGGAAAGAAGAAAATGACCAAATCCTAAAGCTCTGATACCACTTGTAATGAGTGAAGCTAAGATGAGAGAGGAGAGGAGATGAAGAGAGAGAAAGAGAGCAAGAAGAAGAGGAAAGAGGACTAGAAGAGGAGAGAGAAAGATAGAAAAGAGGGGAGAAAGAAGGAGGAAGCCATGGAAGCTGAAGATGAAGGTGAAGAGTGTGTTTTTGATAATAAGTGGTTGCCCTAATCTGGGACTCTTACACCTTATATACCCCGGTCAGTGTGATTGGGTGTCTAACCCCTAGTTTGCATGTATCCCACTTGTTACAAGGAATCAAGTTAATGATAGACTAAATGATGCAAGAATTAGGGTTGAAGAATTTAGAACCTACTCACATAGTTTTACGTATGACTGATAAAAGAAAAGTGACTCCTTTGGGGTTCACAATGTGAATGTTGTATTTGCTGGACTAGAATTTCATGTGAATTACTTAGTAGTTCACTCTTTGTTAAATAACTCTTCATATTCTGTGTTGCTAGGTTGACCATGGTTATACCAAGCAAGGTGCACTCAAGATTGGTATAGATGTTCAATTGTGATTGGTCCTCAAAATGATAGGGTCAAGGTTTACGTTACCACAAAAGGGGTTTTGAGGGAGTCAGGAGATGAAGTAGTTAGTGAGATGGATGAAAAATCCAATAGTGAACTCTATGATTCAGAAGTAGAGAGGAATAATAATAACGAAGAGCCTTATGCTTGGTTATTTAAAACACAGTGACCAGTAAGAGCAAAGAAAGTAGAGGTGAATATTGTGCATTAGCCTAACAAAGAAGAACAAGTGGGTATTGGTGTGAATATGCTATTAAATTTTCATCAGATAATGACTCTGATAGCGATATTACTCATAGGTTATCCACCTCAGAAGATACAACCCTACACTATTTAATGGTTTCAGCAAAGGAGGATAAATATCCTGCGGATGTAATCCATGAATTCAATAATTTGAATTATTCATTTTCAATGCATATTGTCATGGATTTTGTAAAGATAAGGAAGAAGGTGACCTTGGGGATGCATTTTTTGTGTATAACAAATCATAAATCTTTTTCCCTAATGACTTAGAAGAGGAGGAGGAGGAGGAGCACGAGGTAAGAACATCAGACTTGGATGAAATTTCAGTAAGCTCCTTGATAACTATGGAGGAAGTCGATATTATTGAGAATGATCATGACAAACCTGAGGAGAGTTTGGTTACAACATTTACTTATGAGGTAGATATTCTAACTTTTAGGTTGAGAAACTTCCAATTGTTATTAAAAGATCTTACTATTGTTAGTTAGAAAAGAACAAAAGAGAGAGAAGAAACATGGATAGTTGCAAACCTTTACAACCATTGATATTACATGATGATAGAGATGACCCATCCCTAGCCTTAAATAGATTTGCATTGACTTTTAATGAATGTCATCTCTATGCAATTAAAGAAAAGTTAGAATTCCAATTTAGAGAGAGGTAATATCTAGAAGAAATTTCACTTCTAGAGATGTATTTAGAAGATCAAGAATCTAAATTAAATAATGATGTGCAACAAATGAAATAAATATTGCCTATTCCTAGGAAATGCTCAATTGAATGTGAGCAAACAAATTAATTTTAAAAAAGAAGTAAATATCTGTCTACTTCTGGAATTGGATTGCTCTACTACTGCTCGGCTATATCATTCCCTTGAGCCCTCTATGAGCAATAGGCAAAAACTGTATCATTATTCTAAAGGGCAACTAGGGAGATATCATAGAAGGCAATTGAAATCAAGCAAAGCTCGCATGCCAAGTATATGTGAGGTAGTATTACCTCATTCCAAGGAAAGAATAATGGATTTTAATGTATATGGGGATGGAGTTGAACCACAGCTTAGAGGGTTTGAACCTCTGGCACCTAAGGACTTTCTGGAGCTAAAACGGGTTATACACTATTTATGGTGTTGGGATCCAAGGTGAGGAAGATGAAGATTTACACTCATTAATCCTTTAAAAGCTTAGTAGTACTCAGTGGTCTTGGGATTTGAATGACCAAGAATGTTTGGAAAAGCAAAATATAATTTTACGTCATTATCGTCGAACATTACATGCTCAATTTCCATGTGATCAAGAGTATATTTCTCAGATAATAGGTTCTATAAATAGCACATTCAGAATAAAGTATAATAGAAATTTGAAGCTTATCTTGCATGGCTTGAGTAAAAGACAAGGAAGTTATACCGGTAAGCCATTTCCTAATATATTGGATGCCCATATGATAGAAATGACTCAGGGTACTTGGGATAATTTAGCTATTGTCCCTTATAAGGCTTTATCTTTGGTACACTCTGTGAATGTGAGGGAAGAAGAATCAGAATCGAGTGCCAAGAATTTTCTACTTAAAAATGTATCAATGGAAATATCAGAAGATGTGACTATGGTCCAGCCTTGGAAAATAGCCTCCTTATTTATTGAAGATCCTGAAGTGAAAGTAGTTAAAATATAAATGTCAGAAGGGAAATATTTAAATCTAGGAGCTCAATTGGAATCCCAAGATCAAGAGAGGTTTGAAGAAGTATTACAAGCATATGTTGGAAATTTTTCTTGGTTTTATACTGACCTTAAAGGTATTAAAACTAAACTTTGTCAGCATTATATTGAGATTATATTGATCTAGAAGTAGGCACAAAACTCATATGTCAATGCCAATGACGAACAAATCCTACATATGCAAAAATGGTCAAAGCTGAGATTACTAAGCTTCTTGTTGATGCGGGATTTATATATTGTGTTGCATATAGTGAATGTTTTTTCCCTATTGCGCTAGTACCAAAGAAGAATATCAGGAAAATCTACATCTATGTTGATTGTAGGAAGCTTTAGAGTAAGACACGAAAATATCATTTTCCTTTGCCATTTATAGATCAAGTACTAGATAAGGTCATAGGCCATGAGTTGTATTCTTTTATGGACGAGTTTAGTAGCTACAATCAAGTGTTAATTCATTCTAAAGATCAATCTAAAATCACTTTCACTATAGAATGGGGTATATTCTCTTATAAAGTAATGCCTTTTGGTTTGTGCAATAATGCACCCGCAACGTTCCAAAGGGTTATGATTGCAGCTTACCAAGACTTTCCTTGACAGTGAATGTAAGTTTTTCTAGATGACTTTTGTGTCTATGGGATAGGAAAAGAAATGCTTAATCAATTGGCACAAGTGTTTGAACGTAGTGATGAGGTAGGTATATCGTTAAATCCTGATAAATGTGTTTTTGGAGTTCCAAAAAGAACATTGTTGGGCATATAGTTTCTATGGAAGGAATTGCTATGGATCTAGCTAAAGTTGCCAAGATCTCTACACTTTCTCCACAAACAACTTCGAGGTTTTTTGGGGCATCTAAATTATTATCGACGATTCATTTCCAATTTCACAAAGTTGGCCTCACCTTTAACAAATTTGCTATGGAAGGATACTCCTTTTAATTGGGTTGCTGCTTGTCAAGAAGCATTTGAATTTCTCAAGAAAAAATTAATTGAATGGTTAATATTGGCACCCCCGGATTGGATGAAGGAATTCCATATCCATGCAGATGCATCTATGAATGCTATGGGAGCAGTTTTATGTCAAGCAGATGACAATAAGGTGGATCATACGATGTATTACGCAAGTCGTAACCTAAGTGATGTGGAAAGAAATTATACCACCACTGAGAAAGAATGCTTATCAATGGTTTTTGTGGTGGAGAAATTTTTTCATTATTTATTAGGAAATAAATTTACCATTTATGTTGATCATGAAGCACTAAAGTACTTGCTTAATAAAATAGAACTTTCAGGGCGTGTAATTTGTTGGATGTTGTTATTTCAGGAGTTTGATTTTCAAATAGTTACTTATCGTGGTAGAGCTCATGTTCTAGCATATCATCTTTCTTGATTATTACCATTAGATAAGGAGGAAGGTATGGAGGATGATTTTCTGTATGCATCACTTTTTACTATGGAGACACAAGTTCCATGGCATGCTGATATTGCAAATTTTCATGGCACAGCTCGGTATCCATCTAGTGCAGATAAATGGAAAAAGAGACAAATATTGATGCAAGCACACTCCTATGGATTATTCAAGGGTTATTATAAATTTTTTCCAAGAGAGGGTATTTATTGGCAATGTGTACGAGAAGATGAGGTCCCTATGGTTCTTAAAGCATTGCATGATGAACCTTGTGGTAGCCATTTTGCTGGTGAACTAACAGCAATGAAGGTTCTTTTGGTCGGTTATTGGTGGCCAACTCTATTTAAATATGCTTATTATTATTGTCCAAAATGTGATGTATGTCAAAGGACTCATCATCCTTCAAAGAGTTTTGATACGCCTTTGACACCTATATTGGCATTAGCACCTTTTTAGAAGTGGGTAATTGATTTTGTGGACCCAATTGATCCACCTACTAGATATCAATCTAATCATTATATCCTGGTTTGTACTGATTATATCACTAGGTGGGTGGAAGTGAAAGCGCTTAAGATAGACAAAGCCATTGAGGTGGCTAAGTTTATGTATGACAATATCATAACACGTTTTGGTTGCCCACTAGAATTAGTAAGTGATCAAGGTTCCCATTTCTTGAATAGTCTAATTAGCAAGTTAATGTAACTATATCAAATTAAGCATCACAAACCAACGCCTTATTATCCAAGGGCTAATGGCAAAGTGGAAGTAACTAATATAATTATTTGTGGGATTTTAACTAAAATTGATGCTTCTCACAGGCGAGATTGGGATGAGCATCTGTACGAGGCATTATGGGCCTACAAAACTACCTACAAGGTGACAGTGCAAAATACACCATTTAACTTTATGGAACTAATGCTATATTCCCGATTGAGCAAGAATTACCTACTTTGTGAGTGTCCCTATCATTACGATTAGGTGAGGCTGAATCTTTGAAACGAAGGATTTTACAATTGGTGAAGTTAGACGAACAAAGACTATTAGCTTTGCAAAGCTTAAAAGCAATGCAAAAATATCCTAAGGCGTGGCATGATCAAAACATTAAAGTACGAGAGTTTAAGGAGACTGATTTAGTTTTACTTTATGATAGTCGTTATTATAAATTTTTGGGGAAGGTCAAAATTCATTGGTTAGGACCTTTTAAGGTTATTAAAGTTTATAATAATGGGTCTCTAGATGTACAATATATTAATGCTAAAAATGAGATATTTAGGGTCAATAGCCTTTGCCTTAAACATTTTGTGACTTAGTTTAGCTAGATATAGTTAGGTTAGTAATGTGAGTATTCTTCTTGAGGGGTTTTTAATGGGATGTAGGTATGAATTTTCTGTGGATGGATGTGCTTTACCCTCGTATTGATGCTGATAGTTCTGATCCTATTCATGCTAGGCCTTATAGTATTCCATGTTTTCAGGCACATAACAAGTTTTTGTATGCACCAAGGGGCCTGTTGTGGTTCTTCTTTTGTGACCATTTTTTGTTTGTAGTATCATCCACCATTTGGTTGTAGAGAGTGTCAGTGGCATCTTTATGTACATGCGCAGCTCCTGTGTTGGTAGTGTCGCACTTACTTTCGATGCTATGGTACCACTGTCATGTAGGATGCTATTAGTTACGCTTACCAGCGCCAGGATTATGATAGTGTATTCTCACCTAAGCGTGGCGTTGCCTAGTACAGGGTGGGTAGAGAGTAGCATGAATTTTCCCGATATCAAGCTGTTGTTTATCGTCTTACTCCATCATATCCCGATGATTAAGTAGTTGTCCTTGTTGGGATTATATATGTTGGTATAGATGTGGCCGAGGGCTACTCTTTAGGATGTATACCAATGGCACCTGTGCCATTGGCTCTACTATGAAGATGCAACTATGGCTCCACTCCATGATGCGATGGAGTTTTTTAGGGATGCACGTGATAGTAGAGTCTACGGCATCTAATGTGCCTACGCTAGAAGCTATTCATGAGCATCCTATATTTGATAGTTTAGTTGATAGGTTTGACTAAGATAGTGTAGATGATTTTGGGTTGACTTTATTGTTTGTGTTAGATGATTTTCGAGAGTGTGAGGATTTTAGTTTAGATCATTGTTTTCTTAGCTTCTTTTGTGTTTATTTTATCCTATTTTAAAAAATAAAAATAAAATAATCCCTTTGAAAAAAATATCAAGACTTTTTTATGCTTTTTATTTTAGGTTCTAATGCACTTTAGCTTAGTTAGTTTCCATATAACTAGGTAGTTAGTTGCATGCACAATTAGGGTTTTTCTTTCAATGCTAGGAGTTAGTGATACTTAAGTTTAGCTAGGTGGAGGTTCTATATGGGGGCATAGTTATCAAGTGGAGAAATGAAATGCTATAAACAAATAGCTCGTGGAAGAATTAGGATAGATCCATCAATCAATATTGTGACATGAGTATATGAAAATTATTTTTTGTGGGGGAGTTTCAATATTTATTTATCTAACCCTTTAACATATGATGTATGTATAGATTTGGTTATCGTTTTAATTTAAACACTGCTACACACTTATATGGAAAATTCTTGGAGTTGCAATATCTATGTACATTATAGGTTGTTTCATACTGAATCTATCTATTTATATTCATTTGAAATTTAAAAAAAGAAACAAATATAACTTGATTGAAATAATTTAGAGATTCAAAAGTGTAAGTAATTACAGAAGGAACACAGAACAAAACTTTTAAAACAGAAGTAAACCAAAAGATACATAAACAGTTCAGTCTATATGAGCGTTCACCCACATGGATGGGACATTATCACTTAGAAGTGATTTCAAGGGATGCTGTGTGTGTGTGCATGCCTAGTGAATTTCAATGTATGTGGTGACTACCTAGGAATCCAATAGAGTTTACTCCCATAACTTTGTCACTTTGTTAGCGATGTAGGGTAGTTGAGTAACAAGGTTCTCTCCATGGAATTTTGACTAGAGTAGCATGGATGAGAGATGTTGAATTGGTGGGTATCTTTGTCTTTTCATTTGCCTAGGCAAGGTGACTGATATTATGTGCTAGATTAGATTCCTCGCGGGACACTGTTGAGCTAAAATGTTTGAAAGTTCAATTTAGTGATGAATTCCTAGCCTTCTAGTCATTCCTATAAGTCAAGAGACTCCAAACTAAAATAATAATAAATTAAGTTTGGGAGAGTATATCTATTTATTCTTCTAAAAAGACAAAGAAAAAGAAAATGAAGGAAATAAAACAAAAACATCCTAAAGACTGGCCTTGTGAGGGTTCTTTGATAGGCATAAACCTTATCAGTGGTGTAATTTCAGAAGCAATATTTCTAGTAGGATAGTAGTGTGATATTTCATTGCTTAGAGAGATTATTCCTGCTTAACGACTCTAGAATGCTTCCTAGTTGGTATGCTCCATGCATTGGATGCAGCTATGTTATACGCTCTAGTGGGGAGAGTGAGTAAGGGGGAATGCTAGTTTGCACAAGTTCTTATACAAATTACTTGCAATATTTCTCTTGTTTAGTTTATAATAAGACACAAGTCAATATTTTTATATCTTTTCACTGTCTATTAGTCTTCTCTATGCAATTTTGTAGATCTTGTAGGTGTCCTCATGAAGACACTTCGCAATTAAGTGGGGGAGAAATGACAATACCTATAAACATGCTAAATATTGAAAAAAAAGCACAAAATTGTATACAATTAAGACATTATTACCAAAATTATATATTAGTTCTATGCAGATGCGATCATAGTTATTGTCTTCGGAGGATGATCCAAAAATCCAACAAGAGAAAAGAAAGGATGTTACATTGGACATAGTGTTCTAGGATTTGTAGGGGAAAACAAGGGGCTATTGCTAAACTTCGTAGAGATTATAAGTTGCAAGGTAAGTTAGAGGTGGGGAGAGAGATTAGAGCTCTTCTAGGGACAATCACTAGTGCATTTAGGGAGTTGATACGGATGTCTAAAGAATGATCTCGAGAGGACATAAAAAGTCACCACAAGAACTCTCAGTGCAAGTCCTATTTATCAGGTGGAACTAAGAATATTGCATCTTGCTCTCATTAGTAAGGAGGCCGAGTAACTACTAAATACCTCCATCTTACCATTTGATCGTATTTTACATGCACTCCATGATTGGCATGTAAGTTGCTAAGTGAATGGGGATTTTAAGGTCTAATCTTAAATGATTATGGAAGAGACTAAAATAAAATTAAAAAACATGGAAGGAGATGGTTGCAACTAGATGGAGGGGTGATGAGAGAGGGTGCGACCTTGGCAGAGTCTGTCTGTGCTGGCAATTGATTGAAAGGGGAGAAGAGAAGAGGACCAACTATGATGATCAATGAATGCCACCATAATGCTGATCAATCTTGTCAATGTTGATCATTACAATTAGCTTAATTTGGATCTGATTAAAGGGAAAACTTCAATTGAATGATCATTTTTAAACTAGGAAGGGGGCACCTTGCAAAACATCATCAGTGAGAGAAGGAGAGAGGGCACCTTCAAGAGGTTAACGATTTTCTAAGAAAAATGCAAATTCAAGTCTTATAACGCCTAGGCAAGACATACAGACAATGCTACGCATGGATTTGATCTCAATCTTGTTTTTCTCTTCCATCACCATGTCTTGGCTATGAAAGAGAAAATGGAGCCTCAATATACTTGGGCAAATTGAAGCTGCAGGTTTCAAGAAGAATTTCTTGGCTTCCAAACACCTAGCTTCGCATGCACTTTGGTGGACAGATTGTCAAGATATCAAATTAGTCTCCTCTCCCTTCATTCGTCTCCATGTTTGATAGGAACAAGCCATAGTAGTTAAGTTTTTAACTAAAAGCTTAATCTTTAACTCATAAGGATCATCCATATTGCAACAAAGAAATTGTCAAGTTGGTAGTCTTGGGAATAGGGATCCAAGTGAAGAGCTTTCCATTCCAGATTATGCAGTAGATATCACTCCCTGGTTGACTGCAAGATGCACTTCCAAGGATGTGATTATGACGTGTGTTTCCAAGTAAGTGATTGTTCCATTTAATAAGAATAAGTGGTGTGATGTTATAATTTTCTTAGTTTAGAATTTTTATCTAATGCCTTAAAGTTTTTTTTTCCACTTTGAATGGTTTTTATTATTTATTTATGACTAATTTTATTTTAAAAAAATAAAAAATGGCTAAAAATACTTTAAAATGGCCCTAAATTTGCATAAATAAAATTTTATAGAGTTTATGGGTGACTATTTATCTAATATAATATTTTTATTATGAATTTTATACTATTAAACTCTATTGAAAGTTTTAAAGATATTTTGGAGAAGATTTAATATATGTTAAAATTCAAAATTGATTATTTTGAGTGAAAACTATAGTCTTTAATAATAGAAAAGTATATTTTATATTAAAAAAATAACAATATCTCATGGGAAAGTTGAGAGTAAAATTTTTGATATTTTAGTGAACGTTCTTAAAGTTTAGAGAAAGAAAAAAAACTTGATATAAAAAAAAAAGGAAATATTCATATAAAATATGGTGTTTTTGATTTTATGCAAAGTAAGAGTGTACATATTTTGTTGATTTATGCCATATGGGTAGAAGGGGAGTGCAAGGGTATTCGAGATTGTTGCTAAGGTTGGTAAATTTGTTATGATTTATTAAATAATAATTAATAGGTAACAATTACAATCATAGAAATTCATAAAGAAACATTGAAATTTACAGTTGATTAACACGATGGCATGGAGGGATAGCCTTAGCATCTATGTTAAACTCTACATTTCATTTACATAAATATTGCTTGGATGATTAAGAAAGTATAGAGTGGAGGGCCACTAGAGTAATTTACTAATTAAGGGGGGACATTTGATTTAAAATGAATTGTGTATATGTACATGTGAGAGTATGGGAGGAAATTGTTTTTATCTTGTTTGATGTTTAGTTTAAAGAGAGGAGACAAGGACACTATTATTTTTTAAAAAAAATTAAACATTAAAGAGCAATGATGAATTTCATAATATAGAGAGGGGCTGCGTGTTGAAAGCTAGGCTAAGATTTATGGGTTTTAAAGAACGTTAGATTAATTTCTTCTTAATGTTTTCATTTTAATCACAAATAAAAAATAATTACTTTATAAAAAGGTGGAGAAAAACACAAAAGTAATTAAAATGAAGAACTATAGATCAGAAATATCTATATTTAGAAACAAACCTCTTCAAAGTTCAACAAATTACAATTCTTACATAAACTGCCATGAGTATGGCAGGAGAAAGTTATGAGGAGCTGCCCCTAAAAGATGGGGGGAAACCATAGCTACCCTAGGCTTAGTATTCTAGTGCGGAATCTAGAGACCTACCCATGAGTGATAGTTAGAAAGATAAACAAAAGAACTTAGTAGACTTGCTTAGTTCTTAGACAATGAGTGATATTAGTTGGACTACTATAGCAAAACAATGTCATAAATACCTGAAAGGCTAAATAGAGTTATTGGAATCAGTGACAAATATCACCCATTTGGTGCAACAACTCTTAGGATTTAGCTTGGAAATCTGGTTAAAAGTGGCTTGGTGTCTGGCCAGTGAGTGTTATTTAATCATGTATTTACCATACCTTTTGATAAAGGACATCTCACCATATTCTTGATGATTAATGATATTTGGCGTACTTGTGCTCATGAAGAAGAGTTGTAGAATCTAAAATATTTCCTTGGTAACTTCAAATACACAAGCCACCATACATGATGATCTAATTAAATACTCAAGTTGAATTGGTTGTTTTTATTGAATTGTAAGACTTTGTTCATCAACGTGTCACAAAATATTTCAAGATTTACTCCTTTGATAATCTTCCTTCCATATAATTTTATGATAAACATCACATTCTTTTATAGTTAGATTGTAGTACATCATCATTGCAGACTACATCTTGTAAAATTGAAGTAGTAATTATTAAGCTTTATGAACATGATATTGTAGGCACTTTGTATCTCCACACTTAATGTTTCTCCACATATAACATTTATGAGATCTCCTATAAGATATAGAACATTTTCTTTTGTAGCTTTTGGATGTCTATTAACTTTGAAGGTCCAACAAGAGATATAATTCTACGTTGTATCTCCACACTTAATGTTTCTCCACATATAACATTTATGAGATCTCCTATAAGATATAAAACATTTTCTTTTGTAGCTTTTGGATGTCTATTAACTTTGAAGGTCCAACAAGAGATATAATTCTACTTTTCTGTAGCATACAACCAAACCCTTATATAGTGCCCTTGAATATTTTTGAGTAAGTCCTTTGTGCTAATGTTGGCCTTGTCACAAATGGCTTGTGCATCTATAGAAAAAAATAGATTTAAGATATCTTTTAATGTGGACTCGATCATCTTCTCCTTCACAACCTTGAATTTTAGATTTCTCAAAGAATCTTCCAATATCGTGTTGAGGCAACACTGAAAGAAGGGATGGATTCTAGTAGGTAGAAATATAGGAATGGGAAAATAAAGATAAGATGAGAAAACCAAAAGCTTATCGAGGGTATCAAAATAGCAAGAGCAATCGTTTTCTTCTCTATCTATATGTCTCATGTTGATTGTAGATACTTGTGTAAGAAGCTGAAGTAGCTTAGAGAACCATAGCATTATGTAGGTTGGAGTAGGGAAAATGATGTGATGGTAGTCATAGGTGTGGAGTTGATGCTAGGAGGCATATTACACGGTGGATTTCGTGCCATGGTGGATTCCGTGCCACGGTGGATTCCATGAGGTTTTACAGTGGATTCCGTAAACTTTTATTACCGGGGCTCATACACAAAGTGGATTCTTTGTGCGAGAAGTTGATGGGGATGCCTATCCTTTTTAGGCATTTTGTTAATTTAGTGTGTACATGGGTGATTTCATAGCGGGTGATTCCGCAAAATATATATTTAAATTAATAAACGTTTATGAGTTTAGAGTGCGCACTCGTGATAAATTAAGGTTAGGATTGATTGCTAACCAATTGATTTATTTATGTAGTTGAAGACTACTAGGTATTCACTTTTGTTGATTTAATTGTATTATTTTACTAATGATTGTGAATGCTTCAATTGATGTGTAGAGATAGTAGCAGTGGCGGTGGAAAGTATTGGAGGATAGCGTGTATTACAGTTATCGTCAATATTTTGATGGGCACATATCTTAGGCATGGCGCCTATATTTTGTCACGCCTATTTATCAAGGCGTTTGATATTTATTTATTATTTTTGTACGCGCATGGGCGCACGATCTAGATATTTGTATTTTGACATTGTATTTGGGTACGCTTGACTTCTTAGACGCCCGCCCATTAGCTTTATTTCTATTTGGCACAAAAGCAAACTCAAAATCCAAAAGCGTGCTATTTTGTAATTTGGGCTATTATTTGAGCTTGAAGATGATTAATACATAAAATACATGCTTTGTGGAGCGCTCACACAAGGTACGGGGGGAGATTGCATCCAATTGGTCTCTTGTTCATGTCGTGCAAGTCTTCTACATTGATTTGTGTGCAAAAAGTAGAGTTCTCTTGTTCTTGGGGACCTTGTGACGCTCACTACGCGTGCTCACGGCATTCGATCTGTGCACCAATGGTATCAGAGCGAAGCTGAGATTGAGAGCTTCCAATCACTTAACCATCTTGTGCAAAGGTAGAGGTCCTGGAATGAATGAGCTCTACAATCAGTTTCATTGCGAACGGTCGATACGGGTGGATTCTTGGTGGTCAAGAACCCCTATCTGCAGCCTCTGATCGCGAAGGACTGGCTTGAGGAGGCGGAGGACCACATCAATATCTCCTTCTTCAAGTCGTTTTGAACCAAACTGAGTAAGCTTCCATATCCAAAGAAAAAGTTCAAAAGCTTAAGTCAAAGCTTAGTAAGCCTTATTAGGAAGCTTTGAAAAGCTTACTTAAAACGAAAATTCAACGACCGTGGCTGTGGCATGCTGACGACGGAATCATCGTGAAAAATGGCCCCCCCCCTCAAAATTCGTCGACAATCAGTTTCATACTTCTTAAGTCTAAGTCACTTAAGCTTTACAAAAGCTTAATCATCAAAGTTCTACAAGTCCTTTTACTTCTGCAAGTCCTGCAAGTCCACAGAAGTCAAAATAGACTTATCTCAATTACTCCCATAAAGACTGTTCCTATGCAGAAGCACAGAATTACAGAATTGCTCCTTGGAAGACTCTGTTCACTAACGCAGACTTGCTGAACCAGTTTCAGCAAACGTAGAAGGTCATACACAGTTTCTACGAAGACTACGAACACCGCACCGCAAAAGACAAAGACCGTAAAAGGCAAACAAAAATATACAAGCCTTGTATACCTGACTTTGAGCTACGCTCATCCCGCTAATCAAATTTCGAGAGTGTGAGGTCTTTTGGATTTTACAGGATGACGGAACAAAACATGGATGATTTAATGGCTGAAGGCGATCTTTCAGAACCTACGATGGAACAAAAATTGGATTTGATTATGATGCAGCTTGATGAAGAACGAAGAGCCTGACAAGCTTTGTAAGTTCAATTGGCCAATTTGCAACGAACTACCACCGACAAAGATGGACTGCAACCCGAAGATCTTATACGACGTACCATCGATGTGACACTCGAAGCTCAATCCATCCGCAAAGAAACAAAGATAAGTAAAAGAAACTTCAAATTTCGTACTTTCAATGGATCTTGAGATGGAAAGACTGTACTTGCATTTATCAATCAATTTGATGATTACTTTCATGAAGAGACATATACTGAGAAAGGCAAAATTAAATGTGTCACTAATCATTTAGTCGATCGAGCATCTCTATGGTGGACTGTGGTTCGCAAGAGCATTGATTGTCCCACTACTTAGGAGAGTTTCCAAAAGAAGTTTTTGCAAAATTTCCTTCCTCCTCAATTCCATGAAAAAGCCATAAATCAATGGAATCTTCTATAGCAAAGAGATTGCGAACCTATTTCCCAATACACTAAACGTTTTTGGAATGCCCTACTGCAACTACACTGTCATTGCGTTAAGGGTTGAAGGTCTACCACCGAGGCTTTAGTGCAGAAGAGAAGTTTAAGATTGAAGGTTCATGAAGGGAAAATAGATTGGGGTTTAATAAGATCCGGGATTTAGAAATGATTTAGGTACGGAAGAAGAGTTCAAGCTTTTTTCACTATGTACTTAGCATACATGAACGGAAGAAATAAGTCTATCTTGATTACATCAAATGCCTCTGGATACATTCATCATATCATAAAGGATATTTTCAGATTCTCAATTCAATTATGAATATCAAATGCAAGATCTAATGGCATTTATTTCAAGTACATAGATAGATTTCAACCCTTTGGAACAAGTATTTTGTTGATAGATTCAAATGCATTCAAGATTTGGGCCAAAGATACATGAAATGAATTGAGGAAGCATAATTTTAGCTTCAGCCCTGTTTTAAGACAGAAAATTTCAGTCCATATTCAAGCTCAAAATGAGTGCATAAACTCAAGAAGAAGCACTTCTGATCATTAATGAACAATGTCCTGATGAAAAGAGGTCATTTCCTTCCATTACAACCACATAAATCCCATGTTTGCTCATAAAAATGGACCATAACAGTGGGCTGCCCTATTTATGACTAGTTATTTCAGCCCATAACAACCCGTATATCTTTAATATCCTCACCCTTTGCTTGCCCCAAAGTCATTCAAGTACTTGGGTACAAGACGGGCTTCATTGGACCAAGAATAAGGTAGACAAAATGAGAGAAATCGTGCATAAGAGCAGACCCAATACTTTTCTCTTAGATTTTACTCTTTTATAGACTGTTTCAGCATGCATTTTCGTTAGACCAAATGGGCAGAGAAGTAGAGCTCTCACCATGTTTACATCTTCAGTGTCTGGGCCTGTTGATCTTTAGTTTGCATGCTCCAAATCATGCACCATAGCTCCAGCTCTCTCTAGTTTGCTTCAGACTGTGCAGCCCGCATTTTGCGCCGAAAAATGTGGGCTGCTCCCTGCTCAGCCCCTGGCCACTTTTTGACCTACCCAGATCACTTGCTGGTCACTTAAGTCTATTACTTCAGGTCCCATGTGGACCTAGTGAACTTTTGGCAACTTTTGGTATTTTTCCTAGGTTTTGACCATATTTTTACACCTGAATCAATATGATTTATCCTGCAGACTGTCAATTATTTCCAGTTGACCAAGTTGTAGGTTCCCATAGACTTATTTTTCATAAATATACATTGTATAACTAAAAATTATATGCTAAATACAAAAGAACTTGTGTAACTAAGTTGATTATTGAATAACAATGTCTGAATTTTGTATGCAAATTCCTCATATAACTTCCAGTGAAGCTCTTCTGTGTTCATAAGAATCCCATGATTTATATTATGAACAGTAAACTCTTTGACATTCACCCCCTCCTAACCTGCACATCCTCCGGCATGTGCCATTTGATAAGATTACTGGTCAAGGAGGGTCTTCTTCTTCATCTTCATTCTCTAAGTCTTTTTCTTCCTGCATGTCTTCAAGTAGAGGGCTCATATCTAAGTCATCAAGTTCATAAGTTGAAGATTCTCTTCATTTGAAGAGTTTGATTCGTTTCCCAGCTATTGGAATCTTAATCATGGTCCCGTCCATTTCAACCAAAGAGTAAGTAGCATTATTATGTACTACTTTTACAACATATGGCCCAAACCATCGCTTGGCTAACTTTCTATGAGCACTATATTGATTGTCTAGGCTGCTATCATAGACAAGAACTCAATCATTCTCTTGAATAGCTCTTGGACGGAGTCGATGATGCTTATCAAACCTCTTCTTATTCTTTAATCTTGCTGTTTTTAGCCTTTCAATGGCTGTTTTGACATCTTTTGGCCTTCTTTCAAGTTGCTTATGCATAAAGACAGCAATTCTTCTCTATTCATGCCTTCATCCCAAGGCAAGATACTCCATGTGACAATGGATTCCTCAATAGGCATAACAGGTGGCTGTCCATCTTTAAGTTCAGCTTGGCATATATCCTGTCACTGCACTATGGGTAGTTCTATCAGCCCATCCAGATGGCAATCATGGGATCGTCGCATTATGGATCGGGTGGCAGGGAGTCATGGGAGGTTGAGTTTGTAAGTATTATTTGATTTCTTTTTTTAAATTAAATTTTGTAATTTATTTCACTTCATTATATAGTGTGTTCTAATACGTTGCATGTTTAAATTGTTTTGTAGTATTATATCATTGGTAGGATGCCTACTCCTAAAGAGGTAGGCTACCATAGAGATCATGACCGGGCATCCACTTGGCAACATTTTGTACGAGGAGGGACTCATCACGGAGGAGAAATATAATCGTTTCATGAGGATTCCACTACCAGAAGAGGTATGTTTTATTTTTTACATGAAAAGTACAGGTAACTCTAATTTATTGTTTGTAATGATATTTATATACTTTAATCCTTTGTGTAGGCGAATCCTGATGCAATTGAGGATAACAAAGGGGGGACTAGCAGTAGCGGTGGCGGCAACGGCAGTGGCACAGGCAGCGGTGGTGGTGGCGATGATGATGCCTCTTCTGAGGAGATGTAGAGGAGCCCCATGCATGCATGCCTCCCCTTGGCTTGTAATTTTCATTTTTGATATGTATTACTTTCATCTAGTGCTTGCGACCATGACTATGCTTGAGGTCACAAGCACTAGAACTCATCATGTAAAAACGTTTCATCTATATATATGAAATTTCATGTTCTACATACATTGTTTTGTTTTTAGTACAAAAATCTTTGAAATAATCTTTCTTTGTTTTCCCTAAGCATACAATTTGATGTTGATGGGGGAAAAAAACCTAGAGCTGGTTTTTTTTTCATACCTCTGTTTTGCGCATCTATCAGCGCGCTAA